>NW_026557729.1:0-66555 GCF_026930045.1 Uloborus diversus
CCTCCGTGGGCATCTGAGATGTTTGACATTTTCTGTCATTTACCAAGCACTTCAAAACTTGCGCCAAATGTTCCTTGGAGCAGGCTGCTTCTGATCACCGTCTTGCATATTTGGGGGCTCTCAAAACAGTAGTCACTGGAAAAAACCTTGCTGGTGTTGAATTTCTGAAGGGTACTTAAAGTCACGAACCTGATTTAGCCCTGTTAGTATTTGGAGACGCGCAACAATTTTATGAAATCTTCCACTCAAAACCTTTTATTGCAATGCTATATGCAGGATAGCGAATTGTTTTGCGATTTTCTCCAAAAATCTTCTCTCTTTCAGCTGCAGGGTTAAACAACCACTTATTTCGAAATTACATCGTTCTGCACTGTGATCAAAACTGCATTGCCTAGTCTCATGAATCAGAGAGGTTACTAGAAAATGGCATCTTTAGGCAACTCCTTCGATCAAATGGCATCTACTTACTAATTTTTCCACAGAATAGAGGTTAGAACGGCAAATGTGTTTGAAATCACATCACTTATGATTCTTATGTTTCTGAACAACAAAATAATATTAATTTGGAATGTGTTCGAGAACTAGTTTCTGAATATGACCTGTTAAAGCTCTTGACCCGTAAAAAAAAATTGAATCCAGGCGCGGATCCAGTGGGGGTCAGGGAGGAAAGCCAGGACTGGACAAAGATATGACCAATTGAAGATTTCTTAATATTCATTTTGTGTAAGTATTTTTCTCTTAATTTGTTTCGGATGTTTCTGCTAAATTAGGAGCAGTTGACATAAAATTAACAAACTTTTATATTGAACAATACACAGAGACACAGGTTAAACTTATAATCCCTTTCTTTTTGCATCGAGAGTTAATGAAATGGACGCTAACAAAGTAGAAATTACTAACAGAATTTTTTTACACATATGTACCTGGGACGGATACGGACTACCACATTAAGGGGAGAGTGGATACCAAAGAGTGACCCCCTCCCCCGCCTCTCTCTCCTCCTCTATGAACGAACACTTGGTTTTGGGTGCGAAAAATGTCTAAAAAGACTTTAGTGTCAACAAAAAAATCCAAATTGATAAAGAAATAATGCACCTAATAAGGAAAAATGTTACTAATTTCATAAGCAATGAAAAAAAAAAAAAGAATTTTAAATCTTTAGGAGTGTTAAAATTTTTTTGATAAATTAAAAAGATCACTGCAATTGTTTACATTTTATTCACAAATTGTTTGAGTACAATGCAGATGAAAGGTTTAGGGGAGTCCTGATCCTCATGACCCTCAAACCTGTCTCTAGTGTCCATACATAGTCTTCGAATCCAAACGAGTGTTTCTTTCTTTTTTTTCCTGCGACTGTAAGATGTCCGATTTGCTTAAAGACAGTGGTGGATACTAAAAATATTTTTTATTCAATCCGCGCGGTAGAACCCCCATGCTCTTTGCGATAGAATCCCCCATCTCAATTCGTATTTCTTAATCCCTAAATAGAGGGTATCACTATTAATACTGTGTGCTTTCATTTCAAATGCACGGCAGAAGCCTGCTTTTGATGGGTAAAATTTTAAAACTCAATTGCTCTGTAGCCATGAACTACTTTTCATTTATATTAACAAACCGTTGTCAATACATGACGAATATTTTACTCATTAGGGGGAAAAACTACCTGCGGAAATGTACAATCATAGAAAAAAAACGAAACACTTTTAATTATTCGGCCATTTTTCATGCTAGAAAGGAAAGAAAGATGTCATCCGACTTAGTTTAAAGTCTTCTTTAAAACTACGTAGGTAAAATTTTGATAAGGGACCATATACAAAGCAAAATGAGCACCAACTCTTGATTTTCAAATGGGAACCCCTAATTTTTGCTACATAATTATGTTTAGACCGCAAAATACAGCCGGGATACGAAATTTCACTGCATTCCGTGCAGTAGAACAGGAGTTATTAACGAAAAACGTTTTAGGGACCATCACCACATTGAAAACGCTTCTTTCAAGGTCACGGTTTATCAAGTAACGGAAGGTGAACAATGAAAAGATCGAGATTATCCAGCTCAACTCATGCTTTTTTGAAGTTCTCTTTTCTTCCGTAATCCGATACTTTTTAGCCGATTATGTTGCGGCAAAAAGCGATTTACGGTCGTTTTTTTTTTTTTTTAAGTAAAAATATTTACTGATTTTTGTCTATCTGCATTAACCTAAGAAAGACGGATGAGGTTTGGCTGGTCCATCGTATAGATCGTTCTTTAGTAAACCGAATAATGACAAATTAAAAGTAATGGAACTTTTTGACTTTTTCTAATATAAACCTATTGGATTGCTCATATAATCATTCAAGCCTCATAGAAATGTAAATATTCAACCTTATAACTAGAAACTTGATGTGAATATGTTTGATAAATGTTGCACCTATGTTACAGGTTTATTTTGGAATGAATAAAAAGTCTTTGATTGTAAAATGGAATTGCGCGTTTTTAATTTCGCAGAACATCGGCAGAAGTTTGAGCCATCGCACACAAAAATATAAAAAATGTACCGCACAACGTGGGAAGACGCAGCATTAAATAGATTGGAGACTCGAGCGAAGCAAGGTCCATTTATTCCGTGAAAACTTGCTCTAAATACATAAAATGAACGAAGTATCAATCTAAAGAATAAAGCAGAAACAGGAGAATATAAATACCCGTTAATGAGCAAAACCTTTATACTCGAACTTTATTTGGGAAACATTTGGTTATTTGAATTAACCCAGTGGACAAACACAGTAATTGTTCTAGAGGCTTTTTTGTAATCAAAAAAAAAAGAGAATTTGTTTCAAATCCTAATTTATGCGAAAGATCATAATGCGTGGTATTATTAAAAAGACATAACACAATCGGCGGTTTTAGTTAAACATGTAACATCTCTTAAAACCAATTTAGGAAAGTAATTTCCCAATGCTGTTTCTAGCAACGAGATTCGAGATGGTTCAACCCGTAATTAAAAAAAAAAAAAAGTCATTTTAATTTTAACCAAGGTGAACGGAAATCTGACTTCTTGTCATTTCTCCGATTTTGTAACATTACAAACAAAACTTAGCTTTATTTGATATTGTTTCGCGCACTATATACCTGCACACTAGCAATGTCTACAGCATCAGGCTGGCGCACCTATAGCAATCTATATTCTTTGGCAATACTATAGACAGCATACCCGACAGGCGGTTTGAACTATCCAGAAGCAACGATTTCGTCCTCCAGGCGGGTTGCACTATCCAGAAGCTACGATTTCGTCCTCGCTGCATATTTCGCAGACTGGAATCGGAACTAAGCGTGTGGGATGCGGAAGTCATCTTATTGAAGCTGAGAGTGCGAATAAACTGGTAGGCAAAGTAAATTTATCTGCTGTATGTTTACGGCATCTCACTGGTGAGATAAATTTTCTTCATCCACCAGTTTTTAGGCACTCTCGGCTTCAATGACATGACACCTGCTACATTGTTCGGTTAATTCCAGTTCAGGGCTGTTGTGTTCAATATTAGGACTTACAGCAGCCATGGAATGGGAAAACCAATTCGCAGTGAAGACGCGGGCCGCATTCAGCCCGCGACGTTGGTCCATGTGGCCCGTTGTGTGTTCAAAGAAGAAGAACAGGAAGTAGAATTAGTTGCAGTGTCACAAAGTTGGAGCCGAATATCCAGGTATTAGATTCTGAAAAAGATGCATTTAATAAAATAGGCACCCATTAGTTGATAACAATATTTTTTTTCACTTTCTTTGACGATATTTTTCCATGTTGTTCAAAAGAGAAGAAAATATTTTGAAATTTTATCATTGTCTTGCGAGAATTATTTTAATGTGAAATGCACGCCAATGACCGAGAAAGTAAATAGAAAAATAGTATTTAAATTATAATTAAGAATAGACAAAAACTCAACTTAATCTAACACGCAAATTAATGTTTTGTTAAATCTTTGACGAAGTCAAAAAAAAAAAAAAGTTCACAATTAGCCACAACTACTACTTTTGTGCTGAATACAGCTCAAAGCACGCGGCCTACTAATGCGATTGAGATTTCCTCTCCTAGATCCTAACACATTGAAAATTATTCAAACTCTATACAAAAAAAAAAATTAATTCCTAAAAACCAGTAAACTTATCTAAAAGCAATTATTACTTTTTGACCCATTTGGATACTGTTAAAGGAGAAACTTCACACTGTCGGCTATTTTTCGAGTACTTTTTCCCGAATTAGACAAGGCAATAATTTTTCCTTTTAGCAAATTATCACCGGGAAGAGCCACTAATTCTACACTCTATTGCAACATGACTGGCAAGACACTGGGGTTTTGCTGTATGTTTCTGTGAAAAAGTTGTGCATGTTAATTTTTTTGAGCAATCACGATTGCTTATTGCTTTCATTTGACTGTTTTAATGTGATATCATTTTATTTTCCCACCAGCACCCTCCGCAGCACCATCGTCGGCCGGCCGCCTCACGATGCTGCTCCTCTGGCGAAAACCGTCTCCAGGTCGCGTCAATATCCTACACACACACATACACGCACTCCTACACACACACATACACGCACTCCTACACACACATACACGCACTCCTACACACACACATACACACACTCATGCCTGCACAGACACAAACATTCATGCCTACATACACACACACACACGAACGCCTACACACACGCGCGTACTCACACATACGAATGCCTACACGCACACGCGCGTACACACACATACACGAACGCCTACACGCACGCACATGCATACGTACACACACACGCATCCACACGCATGCGCTTACACAAACACACACACACACGAAAGCCTACAATTACGCGCGTACACACACAGCACTGCATACACAACACGCACACACATGCGCTTACACAAACACACACGCGCATACATACACATACACGGCTCGTGATTGCGAAAAACATTATTTGAATTCAAGATGCGAAAAATTCAAATTAATATATATATATTATTTGAGTTATTGTTTTACAAAAGGCAATGGCTAAACGCAGAAAAAATAAAAAATAAAAATAAAAATTAAAAAAATAAAAAAAAACAGAAGTATTTAAAGTATAGCTTTTGATTTAAAAAGTTCTATAAAATATTCTTTTATTAGACAATGAAGTAGTGTTTCGCATTATTTACACATTGACGTCTGAACGATATCTACAAAAAACTGACGGTTGCAATAGTGTGTTGTTCTTGTGCAGAGACAGCGAATAAATTTATGCATTTAAAAAATTCATAGGCGTAACTCTAATGTAGAAAAACCACGTTATAATTGGTTTGCTTAGTTTATTGAACAATTTTTTTCTTTTTTTACGAAGAAACCAACTTTCATAATTTGTTTTAAAAAAGTATACGGTCCCCTAAAGTATTAAAAAAGGAATTTTTAAGCATAGCGCAAAAACTACTGAATATTTTGAGCTCAAATTTTAGATTCCCTCATAAAAGCTCTTCTAGATTGTTTTTCTGTTAAAATTTAATATGGTTTCAGATCATATTTTTTTCAAAAAATATTAAAATAATTCATAAAAAAACTAAAATTACATTTTGGGCGTTATAAATGATGCTTTTATTATTGGGTCGATTCATATTTTGATACAAAAAAACAATCTTTGCCGTGCCTAATCTAGTTTTTGTGTTATGAGTAAAAATATCAAAATACGTTTTAACATTACGAGAGGAATTTTTCAAAACTCGATTCTGAAGTAACGGCTGGATCGAATTAAACAAAACTTTGTATACGAAGTTAAAAAAAGATGCTGATTACAAATATGTGATAAAAAAAGGGGGGTTTTCATTGAAAAATTTGAAGTTGATGCTCGTTTTAATATGAAGACGACCCCTTAACAACAATTTTTTACCATAATTATGTAGAACTTTTTATTCCTGAAACAATGACACCTTACACGTGTCTCTAGTATCAATAGTCTTTGAATACGATTGAGTGTTTCGTTTATTTTTTCTATGACTGTACCAGAAAGGGTTAACCATAAATAAACCAATCTGAAGTCTATTTCAACTAGCATACTCGTACTAAAAGTATTAAAGTTTAAGAAATTTTAATGTCATTAATGGGGAACGTTTTTTAACCTCCATTCCGTATCGAAACGTTCACTGAAACCTCCCGTAACACGTTTATAATCAAGTTACTACTCTTAGTCTGATCCCTCTCATTCAATGCGAGAGAAATTTACACGAACAGCTAGCAGTATATAATATCATTGTGGGATATGTCGATGTTTTGCACTCATATATATATTCAACACATTATAACACCGACTGATAGTTAAAAAAAAAGAAAGAAAAGAAATACTGCTTAGTTAAAATTCATTTTGTGTTAAGTCTTTTTTTCTAAAAATGTTTCGGTAGTTTTTTCTAAATAAAAAATATGCCAGTCTGCAGTTGGCATAAAATTAACAAACTTTTATACAGAACAACTTATTGTTCTTGTAGGAAATCTACCTATTTCGGATTTTATTTAAAAAAATACTACAGGATATATTTTATTTTAAGTCATAACCCTGACGTGCACGTTCGGATGTGCCAAAAAAGTTTATTATCATTCATTGGGGAATTGATAAAATAGAAATTAGGGGTATAACACTCATATAAGGAAATACCAAAAAATGCGCAAAAAGAAATGTAAGCGCAAACATACTCCCAGTGAAGCAAGGCTACGGAGTCAGAGGGAAAATGATGGACTCTAACTCGGAGAATTTGAGAGCTAAGACTCCGACTCATTCACCCAAAATTTAGTCCCACTCCAATTCCGCGAGCACCGGCGGAGTTGCGGAATTTGAGGGAATATGAACGACTCCAGTTCTTGAAATGTTTAACCTTCGACTCCCGACTCTTAAAAAAATCTCTCCCGATTCAAAAGTTTTTAAAATTAAAGTTCCAAAAAGCGTAATTTGTCTATGGAGATGTTAGGTAAGAGGGATATTTCGTGACTTCCGTCGGAATTTTCTCGAAATTAAAATGTTCGATACATTTTTTCAGGGTAACATTTTTCGAGCAACCTTCCACAGATGCTTTTCTAAATTGAAATCCTAAAAATATATTTTGGCTTGATAACGATAGAGGAATAGTCAAAATTCGGGAAATGTACCGAGGGATATTTTGATATTTGTCGTTTTAAAAACGTAATTTTTAGTCTGTAGAGGTGCTCGCTGTCGGATTTTTTTCCATATTGAAGACCTAAACGTGTGCTTTTAGGCTATGTTTAATGACTGAGTGTGTTTAGTTATAAGTGTTGTAGCTCTATCCAAAAAATTTTCGACATTCATACTTTAAAAATGCAACCCAAAGGAGTCAAAGGTTTTCTAACAACGAAAATGGAACCAACTGTCTTTATGAGAATACGGTAAAACCTGTCTACAACGATACTGTTGGGACCTAAAAAAAGTAGTGTTGTAGACAGGTTATCGTTATAAACAGTTTGATTATTTATGCTAAAACATTGCTGGGACCAAGGAAAATATCGTTATAGACATCTTTATTGTTATAGACAATATTGTTATACACAGGTTTTACTCGAGAAAAAAAAAGTTTTATGAAAAAATATAGAGTAAAGTTTAAGAAGATTCACTAGTATAACTCCTTTTCTACTTGTACAGTCGTAGAAAAAAAACGAAACACTCGATCGCATTCAAAGACTATTGACACTAGAGACACATGTAAGTGTAAGGTGTAATTTTTTCAGGAATAAAAAGTTCTACATAATTATTTTAAAAAAGTGTTGTTAAGGGATCGTCTTCATATTAAAACGAGCATCAACTTCAAATTTTTCAATGAGAATCTCGTTTTTTTTATCACACATTTGTAATCAGCAACCTTTCTTAACTTTGTGTACAAAATTTTGTTGAATTCGATCCAGCCGTTACTTCAGAATCGAGTTTTGAAAAATTCCTCTCGTAATGTTAAAATGTATTTTGATATTTTTGCTCATAACACAAAAACTAGATTAGATACTATTACTATTTTTTTATATTTGCTAAATACGTTTAGAGCCTGTTCAAAAGTAAAACATCTTCTTTCTGTGAGTATTTTAGTAAAAATTCATTAATCGATGAAATATCTCATAACCTCTCTATTACTCCCTACCCCCTTTTGCATAACTCTAAGATCACGCACTACACTCAAAAAATTCCGAAACGTTACTGGTTATTTTCGTGGAACGTCTCGGGATTTCACACGTTTTCACCTATTTCCCCGTAAAAACAAGTATCAATACAAAAAAGTTTCCCGAATCGCTACAAGTTGCACGCGTGCAGACTTTTCACTGTTGTGGAAAATATTTTTAGCAACCAGTTTTTTAAAAATTGAATGAACGTGTTTATTAAGTGTATCGACCTAAGATTACTTACGGCCTCAATGGGAGCGAAAAAGTCAATGGATAGCTACAGCTTTGCAATGCCGGAATTGCAGGCAAGAGATATGCTTGGTTCCCTTTTGCCTAGCTTTGGCCGTAGTCGCTGTGATTTTTATGGAGTCCTCTTGGTATATCAGGAAGGATCTAATCAGTAACATTAAATCAACTTAATTTTTCTAGAAAGTTCTAGAGTCATTAACAGCTTTAACAGGGGAGATTTTGCACTTCTGCAGAAAGTTTCAATATTAATTTCAGAAAGGTTACTGACTTCCAGGGGAAAACGTTCCTGGTTTTTCCAAGATATGTTACTGGAAGAAATTGGGCACATCACTGCCTATTATTTTCCAGGAACGTTTCTGAATCGTTCTTACAGTGTACCGTACTTGGTACATGCTAGTGTTGCTCTTCTGTTGGTACAGCAGTTCAGTTGATGTGGTCCGGTACAAACCACACACCTCTCCATTACAAGGACCGGAGTATGACGTGTGATTAAATCGCTAGTACTTGAAGCATTGTAGTGGGCCTCTTCTAGCTCGTAACAGTTCAGCATATGTGTTAAAGTCTCTGATTTAGGTCCTATTTCGTAGTATATGTAGTGTACTGTGGGTGTTGTTGGGAGGTGAACACAGAAAATGTGCTGAGGCAGATCACTGTTCCGGAACTGCCTGATGTTCTGAACTTGGAATCCGTCCCTCTCTAGTGCGGTCTTTATTTCATCAACGTTGAAGACTGTCGGGAGATCTTTCATGACTGCTCGGAACATTAACCTCCCGTTAATGCTCAATCGTGACAGCATGGTAGTCGATCTTCTTTTCTTTTGAAACATGTTTTCGACGGGCCCCACTGTTTTATATTGCAATGTGCAAGAGAAATTAGAAAGTATGTATACTGGTTAATTCTTGATACATTTTTTATTCTCTTTTTTATTTTAGTGTTAGTCTCAATTGCAAAAACATCATCAATAATGTAAAACACTAAAACTAATCGTATTTAATTAGGTTTATGGTCAAAGAATCAGCTGGATTATGACCAATTTTCCCTTACTTTTTATTTATTACTAGCATTCCCGTACCCGGCATTGCTCGGGTAATGGAATTAGCAGGGGTTAACAGTACTTGGTGCACCTAGTTTCGAAAATCCCCTATAATAATTACTTATTACCTATAACTTTTTCTAATTTGGGGAGGATCCCGGGGCCCCTGGACTCTTTACATATATGCCTTTGTCCTTAACCGATCTTTAACTGTCATTAACGATCCTTTTAAAGTATTGATTATCTTTGCAAACACAGGCCATCCACATTTTATTGATATACCTATGTATAAGCAAGAACTTCTTTGCATACAATATTTTTAGTTTTTTTTTCTGGTGCTAAAATTATTAAGCTGCTTGATGAACTGACTTTGGAGCAAGCTACATAACATTGGCCGTGTGAAAAAATGTCTTCTCTTAAATCGGTCCCTGCTACTTCTAATGTCTGTCCTTGTGACTTATTAATGGTTATTGCAAAGCAAACTTTAACAGGAAACTGCACTCTTCTAAATTCAAAAGGATAGTCCGCCTGTGATGATGTTCTTAAAAAATTCGTTTCTAGTTTTGAAAAAATGAAAGCAATAGACAGAAACATTACGATTTGACTTGAGAAAAGCCTCGAAGAACCACGTGAGAAACAAAAACAATATCAAATTTATAGTTCGCTATCGACCAAAAGTTGAGATGAAGTATGAATAATGATTTGAATGGAGGAAAGCCTTCGAAAATAAGGGATTTGAATTCAATGACAGGTTTTAATTTCGCAGAAATTAAGAGGTTTTTAATTAATTTCTCCCGAACTAATTGAGATTTCGAAAAATCCTTTCTTAGTGGTTACTTTCGTAATCAGGTGGACATGCCTGCCAAATTTCAAGTCTGAAGCTTCAGAGGTTTCGGCTGTGCGTTGATATATATATATATATATATATATATATATATATATATATATATATATATATATATATATATATATATATATATATATATATATATATATATATATATATATATATATATATGTTATCTCAGGACATTGATTTTTATATATTAAGACTAAGAATCTGCGAACTTGCAAATTTATGTAACTTTTCAAATTATTTGCTGCAAGTGGATGTTACATTATTTACACTCCAAAGAAAGAAGATTTGTTTTCATTCTCATTTCAAAACACACTTCCTTGGAGGCGAAACATTTTAAGCAATGAGAAGTTTAAAAATCAATGGCTTTGAGAGGATCTACCTGCCACACTTTAGATAAAAAGAAGAAGAAAAGCTTTTCTTTAATGCAACACATAGAATAGAAAAAACCTTCTACAGAATTTTAAATTAGATCTCAGAACAAAAGGAAGTTCGAAAGATATTCCACGGGGGTTGGTTTTGAGAAGAGCAGTGGCTTGACGCAAAGGGTTGAGGAGCTCTGAATCGGGGAGTGCTAATCCACCACAAAGAGGCCTGTTGGATTTAGGTAAGAGTCAAGCCGAACCGAAAATCCGGGAAATCGCCATTTTCTCCGGACACGCGGTCACTTTCAAGGCTTAAGAGGCGCGCGTTCCCCATTCTCTAGGTTCATCAATCATTCTACGGTAAGTCATCCGAGTATTCATTTCGCTGGGGTTACCATATTTGGCGCAGATTCCTTTCCAGTTTCTTCGAAAATGGGAATGAAAGTATCACATGAAGACCTAAATGGTGTTTATCAGGCCTGGGTCAAGGGAGTAGAAATAGGGAAATTAAGGTACCGTATTACCCCGCATTATCCGGCATGCCGCAAAATTCGGGGGCACCAGATTTTCAATAACACTTGCCTGGTCCTTTCCAGCATGCCAGGAAAATCGAGGTTAGGGAAAAAAATAATGCTATAAAAAAATTTTTGTTTAGCCAAAAAATGAATATAAGTTCTAAATATATCTTATTAACATTAATAAACAGTTTCGTTTATTAAAAATATTTACTAACAATATCATTTGTTATTTTAACAAGAAATATATTGTTTAATAACGAATAGTTTTATAGAAATTAAATTAAAACTAAGTAATCAAATATTTAAGGAGGAAGTTACCGCCCCTAAAACAGTGCTAAAGAATTTTCCATAGCTATCAATAAATTAAACTTAACTCTCTCAAAGGAACCTAAAATAATTTAATAAAAAAATTTTTGAACAAACCACAGTAACAATAATTGCTTCTGAATTGATTATTTTATTGGCATACAATTAAATCTATTAATAATGACCTGCCATAAATAACAAACACACAATATATGCAATACACTTTTTTTTTGAAAGAAGATAACTTTTCGAGATTTATTTATTTATTTCCTTGCAGTGGTTTGCTTTCTGATTGGAACTGAGTGGGGAAATTTACTTTTGTTTTGTTGCAAAATAGACCTCAAATTATCCGGCTTGCCAGAAAACTCGAATTTCCCGGCATGCTGGTCAACCTCTCTTTTTTCCGGCATGAAGGATAATGCGGTGTAACACGGTATTCAGGTGCGGCATTTCACCATTTCATTTGGGGGGTCGAGTTTCTAAAATATGTATAACGCCAAAGTGAAACTAAACACATATTAGCTAACAAGAAATGGTCATAAAATCGGTTTAATATGAATAAAATTAGTGTTTAGAAACAATTAAAATTTTGATTCATTGACTAAAAAGTTATCATACAAAACATTTCGCTACTAAAGTTTTTATACCTTTTGGAAAAGTTATAATGCATGATTTTTGGAATTCGGAAGAGCAGGGTATCGTGTTACTAATCTATCAGTGTCCAATGTCGTGCTGTTTTGCCAGTTCAGCCAAATGGAAAAGGTATTTTTTTATCCCCCTTTGTGCTTCGAAAATATTTCTCTAACCTCATGAGACATAAAAAAATCTTTCTCTACTAGCAGAGCTGATTGTAATAGTTAAAAAAAAATTGAAGTAACACAAAGTTATGCATGAAAATCATTATGAAATATAAAGTTATGTATGAAAAGTATTATTATGTACACTGTAAAAACGATTCAGAAACGTTCCTGGAAAATAATGGGCAGTTGATGTGCCCAATTTCTGCCAGTAACATACCTTGCAAATTCCCGGAAAGTTTTCCGCTAAAATTCAGTAACATTCGTGATATTATCCTGGAAGTCTCCTGAAAAATTCAGAAATCTTGCCGTTAAAAGACAGTCGTGTCTCAGGAAAAACATTGCAAACGTAAAAAGGTATAATATAATAGCATGGCATCTTCCTGATATATCAAGGAAGTTCCAAGAGCATTATTGCAAACATGGCCAAAGCTAAGTCAGAATTGCTGGCAAGCAACGAGAATTTTACTCGCCAGCTATTCTTGCAAAGCAACATAGTCCATACTTATCCGCTCTCTTCGGGAGCTTAGTCAGCATGGACGGACCGTAATTTCAACGAAGCCAATACACTTAATAATTACGCTCAGTTAATTTTTAAACTGGGAGCTAAAAATATTTTTCACAACATTGAAAAGTCTGCATTCGTACAACTTGTAACAATTCAGGAAACTTTTTGACAATGATACTGGATTTTTCCAGGAAGTGGATAAAAACCATAAAAATCCCGAAACGTAGCACGGAAATACCCAGTAACGTTTCGGATTTTTTTTACAGTGTATGAAAACACTTTTTATAACTTGCTCTTCAAAATCAACCCATGCTACTTCAAAAACTGTGGAGGGGCTTAAACTTTTCATCATTGAATAATCTAGTCATGTCGGCGCTCTCAGCTTCAATGAGATATCATCTGCTTCCAGCTCTGTTATTCACTATTCCAGACTTATGAGTCCATAACAAAGACAAAACTGCAATCTCTGGATGTGAAAACTATTCTGTCGGTATATTGCTTGTAATTTTTCTTGCCTCATGCTAAAAATTTACTCAAAGTTGAAACATTTTATTTTTCATTTTCAAAATCCAATCCAAATAACCATAATCCCAGCCAACCATACAGAAAAGTAATTATCATCAAATCTTGTGTTAATTTCATTCGAAACTGAATCTATTACTTCATATTCAAAAATCAATGTCTGACTTCACATCATCATGTGGATTTTTGTAACTTTTTTTTTTTTTTGCGCCTCTTTAAAATTTTTTGGAGGAAGAATTTTTTTGAAAATTTTTCACAATTGATTGAAATATACATCTTTGAAAAATCTATTTTCAGTTTCAATTTTAGATATAACTGTATTAGTATGGTGCACACATCAATTGTAGATTGAACTGTGGTTTGAATAGTCGAGTAGCGGATTGAAGATAGATTTTGATAGAGTTAGCATTTTTCAAAAACCTTTTCCCGATGCAAACAAATTGAATAAAAATTCAAACGAAGTCATATATGCTAAAGGGCATGAGCTTTTTCACCATTGAAAAAATCGTTTTGCAATAATGCTTCCAGTCGTCAAATCACTGCTTTGAAGTTATAGAGAAATGTTTTTATCGTTTCAACTCTTGAAGATTATCTTGTGTCACTCCGAGATTGCATAATTATAGAGCCCCATAAAAGGTATTTAGTTGATAAGTCTTTTTTATTCAATAATCACATGCATTTTTAAAAAGTTTCTACGCATTATAATGTATTGAGCAGCTGAAACGTGTTTCTAGCAGAAGAAAGCGATGAACACTCATTAAATAAATGTACACTTAAAAAATGAGCGTAAAAGTGAATGTAAAATATCAAGGAATTTTCTTGTGAAAACCTTGCAGCCACAGCACTTTTCACGAGCCTCTCATATTGGACATACCATCGTTACACTGGGCACACAAGCGTGAAATATTTAGCCTATATGAGGCAATATCTTTTTTGGTTAAAATTAACCATGGTTCTTTATCAGTTTTCTTTAATGAACATTGATTTCCAACTTACATAAATTGAAGTCACCCATTTTCTATCATTCTGCTCAAAAAATTTGGGGGTGCGACAGCTCCCTCTTAACCCCCCTATTTGCCGCCCCTGACTGTATTTACGTGTAAGCTGTAAGTGGGAGTGGTTTTCGCGGTTCATTGGTGCAATTTCATCGCCATTAAAGGTGAATCATAAAAGCCCAGGTTTTAAAAGAAAACCTTCCTTGCAGAATTATTATGTTTTCTAAATATATTCCTCGCTTTTGCTTCCCATTGTTTTCAGACTCAAACAACACGAATGCCCTTTATGGCAAAGTCACTATATAATGGGAGCTAACTCATCCGACCTTTAGGTTTTGAAAGCTGTCCGGAGACAAAATTAGTAATTGTACAAAAGCCTCGTTGCATGAAACTGGTGTCCATGCTTTAGATGTGTTGCTTGATTGACGTTTGATTATTTTATTCTGTAAATGAAGAAGATTTAGTTAAAACAACTTAAGAAAACAAATGAGGTGTGAAAATGAGGTTCATTACAGTAAATATTTCCCGATACACTTTTGTTGAATTTGTAAACTAAGTTAACTTTCTAGATTTACCTTAAGTAAAATTTACTCAACTTATCATCAATTTTTTTTACGACAAAGCAACCAACGAATATTATGACGTATTTATAAATACTAGAAACAAAGTTGGATCCAAAACTGTCTAGGATCCAAAATGTCGGATTATTTGGTCCATACTTTTCAAGAGATTTTACTTTGCGGCTACCTAATGTGTAAATTCAAAAATAACAAATATTTTCGACTAAAAAATGAACATTAGAATTTCTCGGTTTCTTTTTCTTCCATTGACAAATAGGTTCCGTGTAACCTTAAAACACGTGTCTCCAGTTTCCTGAAAATTTGTGTTTATTTTAGTTATGTTGTGATTTGTTTTAGTATTTTCAAAGTTTGTTTCGTTCCATTGAAACATCAGTAGTTTGAAAATAGCATGTTGAAATATATATACTGGTGTGAAACGATTTTTAAGATTTGAAATCTAGTTCTATGGAAAAAAAAAAAAACTGCATTTATGTCATAAAACATGCTTGTCAACTAACAGCAGTAACTCTCGTTAACGTAAAATACACTAATTTTCTCACTTCAATTGAATATAATCAATGATACATTTTTACCGTCAGTTTCTAACTTTGAGCTAAATGTATTTGCTTCTAATTGTGTGCATGATTTAACAGGGAATTTAACAGTTGATTGTGTGGTAGGTATCTACCGGTGTTGCTGCTGTGCGCACCCTTAATAACTCAACCACCCGTGTTGCCAACCTAAAAGATACAATTTGAGGAGCATCTGTGGTGATTTTGAGGAGCATTTTGGAATTTTGCGGAGCATCTCGGTATTTTGCATAAAATTCAATATAAAAATACTTCTCTATAATTGTTTTTAAGCTTTGATAATCATTTTAAATAGCATAAAAATGAAAAAAAAAAATGAATTCTGAAATTTTGAATTTAATTACTCGTCATTGTGTTTCGCAATCATGAGTTGCGACACGACCTTACTCATTGGGGTTATTATTTCTAGAAGCAATTCCTGTTAACTTCAAGCCTGCGCCTCCTCCTGGGCGGTTAGGTGTGTGTAGTTGTGTGTGTGTAGGTGTAGGTTTGTTCATATGTACATAGGCGTGTGTGTATGTGTGTAAAAAGGCTTGCATGTGTGTAGGACATGGATGCCACAGTGCAGAAGAAGCAGAGGCTGGTGGGCGGTAATGCTGCAGAGGCCCCTTGTCCAAGCTGAAAAAGGAACCGGATCTCAAAGATGGTCAAATGAGAACAATAAGCAATCGTGATTGCTCAAAAAAAAAAAAAAAAAAAAAAAAAAAAAAAAAACCGCTTTAAACTCTATGTTATATTAGAATACCCTTAGTCGGGAATTGCGGAGCAAAACAACTTGTTTGCTACGCTGCGGAGTTTCGTTATCTTAGCGGCGTAACTTCGCAAGATGCGGAGCAGTTGGCAACCCTGCGAACCACTCAAGAGTGACTGACTGAAGTGCAGTTTTGGCATGCGCTAATATCTCAACAACTGCTAGTATCTCAGTCATATATAATCAGTGGGTAATCAATGCAACTGGTAGCTAAAAAAAAAACATTTACATTGATAGACGAAAACTAATGTAGCACAAAAAGAATACTAAATGAAGTAGTTACTTCAGAAACCCTGTTAGTAACTCTGCATTACATAGTACTAATAGCGGTATCGTTGCAGTAGACGATAAATATGCCTGGCTGCTTGAACAGTTCATAGATGGCGCAAGTAACATTCTAGTAAGTTTAACAGATACGAACTGCTGATAAAGCTCTACAATTACAAGCAATGACAGTCACGCAGTGCTGACGAGATGCCATATCAACCTAGTCAGAGATTAGGGTCACGACCCTTAGGAGTGCCATGCACGGAACCGGACGCTTATAAACAACCTTTACTCTTCTAGAAACCATGTAAAATTTGGAGACTGCTGATTGGCTACCGTGTGAAAACATCATCCGTCTTCTGTATAGCTTGTTTTGCGCGCTCTACCTTTTTTTTTCATTTCGAAACAAAACATGTCTTCTAAATATTATGAACAGAGAGGGCGAGAATTTAAAACATTTAAAAATGAATTTATAACTTCCGAGGAACGAAATTTGTTCATTACGTTGGATGGGGGAAAAACATGACTGACACGTTTGCGTCGACTGGCCAATCAGGAGTCCCAATCCTATTATAAGGTCTCTAACTGAGTAATGGTTGTTTACATGCGAACTAGACTGTTATAAGTTTTGTGGCGAGAAGAGGTCCGGGGACCAAATTACCAAATAGCCCGCCTGGCTCACGGCTGCATTGCATTTACGTGTTTTCTACCAAAATAGTTAAACGTAAGACCCCTATAAAAGGATAGGCCGACTTATCCGACATTTTGGTTCCAAGAGAGCTTTGAATCTAACCCTGTTTCTAGTATTTATAAGTACGAATATTGAAATAACCACCACATCTGAGTCCCCAGTTCGTATTAGGATGCGAGGATGTCCGCTCTACTGCATGTTGAACGTGGAGAAGTAGGCAGCCATCTGCTTCTTCGTGTGAGGCGGGAGCAAAGCTTGAACCATCCATAGTTGTTAACCTTAGGATTCGGTTATCATAAGTACAGACGATAAGTTTTCCCGGATACTGGTCTCCCACCATTTTGTTAGCTAGTAGCCGGAACAATTGTGTTTTGTTCTCATCGATACATAGGAATTGCTTAATATTTTTTTTTTTTTTTGGAATTCCAGTTAAGTCTCAGACTTTAATACTAATTCCACTTCCTCTACTATCTCGGATACCACCCCTCAAACTGTTGCTAACATTTCTGTTGAATACGATATCGGTTCTTAAACTATTTTTCAGTTAATTAGTGAAATATGGTTTGAAAACAAGTTCATAGTGTCCAGAAAATGTTATAGCGGGAACAGGATTAAGCATGTGTATTACAGCTGCTCCATCAAATTTTTGGCTGTTACATTTGATTGGCTATGAGTCAAGTCATTCTGACACTTTGCTTGCAGTCAATAATATCCGACTTATTGGTTGGTTTTCGGAGTTTTTCATCTTCTAAAACAGATGGTAGATACATTTGGTTTTCATGGGAAAATACATCATCAATTTTTGCATCTCGTACTTCAGATGCGACATACAATCTGCAGAACAAGTTGGAATCTTTACGCAAGTTAGCAGTCTTATACTTCACCTTATCTGTTTTTCTTGTTATAGTCTTCAAGATGTGAATATTGGTTCAAGGAATAATTTCATGAATTGCATTTTGAACGAGAACAAGACGGGACATGACAAATTCTTCAAACTGTTTCAAGCGTAATTCAAACAGCCTCCGCACATCACGTCACCGACGATCTTTTCTTCCTAAAACAGCTTTCGGTCGGCGTTGCCATGACAGCAAGCCGTATTGTACGGAACCCGTCAGCGTGACGAGAAGCTACACAATTGACGTCCGTACAATGCTAAATCGTATTTCATTGGTCTCCACAAGATTATCTCTATTCTGGGAGTACTTTACGGGCGTCCACAATATATGAATGCTTCTCACCTTTCAGAAAACGTTCCTCTGTCCGCCTTGTTAAGTCCGCCTTGTCTGTCCGTCTGTTAAGCCTTGGTTTCCTAGGAGCGAATCGCCGATCATCGACGTCGCTCCTCGCTGTGACGCTGAAATCAAAGTCAAGTGGATCCCGGCGTAGCAATTCACGACGTTAATTTAGCTCTGGCGCACATGCGCAGAAGAATCAGGTTTTCCCCTCGGCGAGGAGCGAAGCCGAAGATTTGCGACTTTGCTTTTAGGAAACCACGGATTAAACGTGGTAAACGTGACGTGTGGACGATATCTAAAATACGCTTTAGTCCTAAAGTAACACACTTAACAGCTTCATAGCACTATCCAGAAATTTTCATCGTCCAAAAAAAGCAAAAATTTATTTACATATACATCAAAAATTACAATAATTACATTTGTTACTTGAACATTATAGAAGTTACTCTATTACTTCTTTGAACCAGTATTAATTTCATTGTTGCCATATTGAATTTATGTGCTATGCCATATTGTTTTGTAAACAGCAACTGTTTGTAATAAAAGAAGAGTTATATATACCATTCGAAATTATAGATTTTATATATACCATTCGAAAGATAATTTTTTGATGAACGAAAAGTAAATTACACGTTTTCAGTTACA
Organism: Uloborus diversus; assembly: GCF_026930045.1. Lineage (NCBI taxonomy): Eukaryota > Metazoa > Arthropoda > Arachnida > Araneae > Uloboridae > Uloborus > Uloborus diversus. The sequence goes on from NW_026557729.1 coordinate 19,031, forward strand.
TGTACCGGATTCCAAGCTGTCTTGCAAAATATCGCAAAAAATCAAAATAAAAATCAATTTTTTAAAAACTTTCAAATATTTCTGGTTTTTTGAACATGAGTGATAATGTCAAATATACCGTTAAAAAGCACGTTTTCTCCTGATTAAAAACCACTAATAATAGATGTGAATATCAAAATACAAATCCGAGTTACAGATTAAAATGTAGACTCGCATCACAAAACTTGGCGGCAAGAATGACGATGTCATCAACGCCGCTAGAGGGCCAGAAAAACTGTGTCCCGGGATCGTCTACCCATGTACTATCTGTATGCAAAGGGGCGTACTGGTAGCCAACTGTGAAACTTTTTTCAGCTACCTAACCCCACTAATAGGTTGTGGTGTAAAGATCGTCTAGTTAGCAGTGAGTTACCAACCCTAAGCCAAGGCTATTTACTTATACGACCTCATGTTTTGTTTATAGTCCTTCTCATTCATTTCAAAAGGGACTACCTTGAACGTTAAATTGAAAGATACAATGCATGCAAGGAAAATTCTTTATGATTTATATATTATCAGTATATAAAAAATGCACTGGTAGCTAGAAGAATCATTTACATTAGTAGCCTATAAATAATGTAATACTAAATAAAGTACCTATTTCAAAAACTTGGGTCCCGACCCTTAGGGCTGTCCTGCTCGGCATCGGAGTAGTATAAGTTACATGGTGGGAGGTAGTTTGGCGGCAATCAGATTAAGGGCTCGCCTTGACTGCCCTGCATATTAGGGTGGGCCGAAAAGAGGGATATTTTTGAGATGAAGCTTCTGATGGCAAAATAAGTCGTGTATTGCCATCCTTAAAAAAGAGAAAAAATTCTATTTGTGTCTTCAAATCGCTCATTGGCTGCAAAATTTGAAAGAAAAAAAAAAAGGTGAAAAAAGCAAATTTCCAACTATTTTTATGAAAATCCAAATGTTTAAAATTTTTGTTCCAATACCGTTTAAATACTTCCTTTAAACACTTTTTTCATTTATCTTTGAAAATACTTACATTCCTGTAAGTATTTTCGTTTTAGTTCGCGCATAAGCCGTAAAGTAAAGCCGTGAAGTTTATTTTGCACATTGCAGCATTTCTTACAGTTATATTTACAGCTCTTTTTCGGTGTACTATACAGCTCTTTTCTGTAGCACACATTAGCAACCCAGAACCCACCACTTGCAGATGTTATTACCAATTTGTGTTCGAACCTGCAAATCCCAAGAACGAAAGTTATTTGTTGCACGAATGTATTGGTAAAATAACTTACGACAATCACTTTATGATTTTAAACAAGTTTCTACGCTTGGAACAGGGTTTAAGGTTGGACTAATAACTGAGTCTTGGCATTAATTTTTGCGTTTAAAAAGCTTTTAAGAAAGCCTACTCTTGCGTCTACCTCAAATAAATTTCTGCAGATTCACTGACCAGTTCCACAACCCGTAAAACAGCCCAAGTGTGATATGGAAAGCTTTTGGATGCGCACTTGTGAAACGGCTTAGTTTCTAGAAATGATATTGTTCTTGAATTTCGCATTAGGGGGGCGATGATGTAGAAAAAAGTAAGCACGTTAACCAGTTCATTTACTGCTAATGTTCGAAGCATCAAATCTTAATATTAACTACAAAAATGTTCCGAAACGTTACTGATTATCTCCGTGTAACGTTTCGGGATTTCACAGCTTTGCATATATTTCCTTGTAAAATAGGATTTTTTTTTTCAAAAAAGTTTTCTGAATTGCTACAAGTTGCACGAAAGCAGGCTTTTCACTGACGTGAAAAATATTTTTAGCCGCCAGTTTAAATATTGACTGAGAGTGTTCATTAAGTGGACTGCTGTATACAAATAACTACTGTCCGTCTAGGTTAAGTGAGGTTCATATATAAGCGAATAAGTCGCTGGATACTTGCAGCTATGCAAGGTGGGAATTGCAGGCAGGGAAAAGGTGCTTGGTTCTTACCAGCAATTCCGTCCTAGCTGCTTTCGCGGTGCTTTCATTATTGCTTCTGGAGCTCTCTTGGTAAATCTCGAAGGGTCTAATTCAGGGGTTCTCAAACTGAGTACAGCGGCACCATGGGGTGTCGTAAGAAGAGGCAAAAGGTGTCGCAAAGGGTCAAATATATATGTTGGGCAGGTTTGCCAAACAAGATCATCCTTATATATTATTTCTGTAGCCTGTTTTTGTTTCTACGCGAGATCTTCCTCAATTCTTGATCGATTTCTTTGATTTACACCTTATTTTAAAGCTAATCGTACAGGCTACTGAGGAAAAACAGACCCACGGTCTAAAAATTGTTTTTTTTTCCGCCAAAAAACCTATTTTTAAGAACCAGAATGAGTGTTTCTGTTAAATTTATAACTTTAACTTGCACTATGACCGACAGAGCTGAATATCTTGATCGGCAAATCGTTCGACAGGTAGCCAGAATAATGAGTGTTCGGGCCCACGTCCGGACAATCTGCATCAAAAAATTAGAGAAATATCACGCATTACATGAACACTTAATAAAATGAATAATAAATATGAGGGAATAGAAAAAATGAGAAGGAAACTCTTCTTGCTGTTATGAAAACTTGATGCAACATGGTGCTAAATTACTTCTGAATAGTAAGTTTTTATCTATTTGTTTGTTTTTAAAGCTTTGGCTCCAGTAAGAAAATTAATGCATAATGTAAGCGAAAATATCAGTATCAGGTTTAAAATTTCAGACTAAAATGGAATTGTTTTTTGTTCAGAAAAAAAAAAAAAAAATAAATCGTATATTGAAATATAGATTCTTCTGATGAGTTTTTGAACCTTTGTACAGCAAAAAAATTTTTAACCTCAAATTGAAATTACGCTTTTTATTTAAAATTAAGAGTATTTTTTAGAATACGAAGTAAAACATTAAAAGTACTAACAACTTGATGGGTAAAATATACTTTTTTTTTCTTCTTGCAAAAAACAAATAGCCTAGCACATTTTACTACATTCGAAAAGCTACGCTTAAAAAAGAACTTAGTTCAAATTATTTTGTATTTTAACCGTGCGGTTAAGCAGCCCGCGATAACAAAGTGCAAAAGTTTTAAAAAGTAAAAACACTTCTCTTCAATATATTATCTTATATATCATTTCTGTGGATTATTTTTCTGTCAGTATGTGAGACCTTACTTATCTCTTGAAGAAATTCCCCTCTCATTTTAAAACTTATCAGGCCGGCTAATGATGGAAAATAGACTGCCTTGCGATGCAGCCTTTAGTTCTTATGCGTTTTTTAAAGCAAAGTTCTAATATAATTTTCCAATTTTTTGCGTAGCTTTCGGCAAGAAAAAAAAGTAAAAATTACCCTGTGTGTTTTTTCTTTTTAACTAAAGCTTAAAACCACTGGACTTACACTGTAAAAACTGAGGTGTAATAATACTCCGAGTTTGGTGTTAAGCAACTCCAAAAATTGTGCAAATCAACGCTTTATTTCAACACCATATCTAGCTTTCCCATTCACCACAAGTGGTGTAACTGAAAACAAACACCGATATTGGTGAATTCTTACACTTACGTTACATGTGCAAACACCATTTGAGGATCCGTTGACACCAACTTTGGTGTAAGATTGGAAAACAGCCGGTGGCAACCAAACATTAATCAATCTCAAGCACGTTGCAACGTCGTCAACACACAATCATCGTGTGCACAGGAAATAAGTTTTCAAAAGGTATATTAAATTTTATTTGAAATGAAATGTCAGTTACCGTAAACCAAAGCTACTTTGCACCATTGTTTGAAAAGTCTTTAGTCCATCCGAAGATAAACTAACGAATATATTATTTTATTAATGATCGTTACAACTTTAGCAGCCATTTTCAACATGGCTGCTTTACGGTATATCAATTCATAATAAAATGACGTTTGTGTGTGTATGTATGTGGCGCGCTTTCCGGGAAAACGCTAAGGCCTAGTAAACACTTTTTTTTTTTGTAATATAACTTTTTTTGAGGAGCGAGAAACTTTATCGTTATTGTATCGTGATTTTTGAAATTTTAATATTCTGCTGGTTTTTGTAATTCGATTTTATGTATACCAGACTTTTAAGACTGATTAAGAAATCTTCTTGAATAAATTCAAACACCAAGAATAATCTGTGGTGTTTCACTACACGACACTTGGTGTAAAATAGTTGCTACCATTTTTGGTGTTGACATACACTAAAATTTTTTACAGTGTAGTTGTTCGGTTAAATTGATAAGTTTTTTTTGGTAGAGCGTTCGGTTATAAACTATCTGAACTTCGTGCAAGCCCGGGCTGTCCGACATAATAGCAATTGTAGATTAATATTACGCATTACATGGACAGATAACATACAACAGATAACACACGCAAGACAATAAAATAAATGCGATGGGAATGCTACTTGGTGTTACGACTCTTTTATGCAGGCTACAGTTATCATTCAGATAAGTTGACTGTTAATCAAAGGGTGTTCTTCCCTTTTTTTTAAAGCTTTGACTCCGTCCAAACCATTAAGCATAATGTAAGCATAAAAAAGTATTATATTTACTTCAAGGGAATCTTTTTTGTGCAGAAAAATATTTTCATTGTATGCTGAAATGTAGATTTTTCTAATAGCAGTGTCCGACCTTTTGTACAAATGAAAAAATACTACACCAAATTGAAATTACGAGTTTCGCCCAGTAAACCTTTAATTATTTATTCGCGAATACGATATGAAATATTAAAATTATTATCAACTTCATTAGTAAGAAACCATTTTCTACCTCTCTGCTTTCAGCTGGAAAAAAAATCCTTTTGTCTACGTTCGAAAAATTACGCTTAAAAAACGGACACAGTTCAACTGGTTTTGGTTTTGAATTTTAAGTGTTCGATTAAAAGAAAAACATGTGCGTGCATTTAAGCCGTAAAGCAGCCTGCTATGGAAAATTGTTCAATTTTCAAAAGTAAACATTTATTTTCAATCTAATTTACTATTTCTCTAAAATGTTTGTTTCAAAGGCTACGTGAGATCTTCTTCATTCTTCAAACAAATTCCATGTTTTATGAATAATTTCAAATCGTATCATGCTGGTTAATAGGTCAGCTACAAATGGCTACAAAACATAGTAATAGTAGTAATACAATATGGCTACAAAACATAGAGACGCATGATCTTATTATTAAAAAAAGCATTTTTGCTGTTTTTTATTACACATTCCTTTAAGGAATATTATTCGAAAGGAAGGTGCAATTGCTAGGTTTGTTGGAGTGTCGTGCTGTTAATCAGAATGGTGCCAGTTCGAATCCGTGGCAATAAATATCTCTTTAATGTTTCTCTTTTTCCCGTCAGATGCTCACATGGGCGGGACTGTATTTGCCATGACCCGTTTTTTCACATGCACAATTACTGCTTTTTCACGAGTCACTCAGCCACACTTTTAATTATATTTATGTTTGCATTGAAAATACGTACAACCAAATGGTGAGCGACGATCAAATTATCACAACACTGTATATAACGAGGTTTTGTTATACTGATGTCTTCAAATTACATGTCTTCTCTTTTCGTTTACTTTTTTCGGTTCTTCTTCATAATGTTCTCTCTTTGAAATTTTTAAATAACGAAATGCTTCATGAAACGATTTGAAGCACAGTGCGGAGTTCCGCACGGGTCGACTAGTATACTGCCGTGTGCAGGTAAAGGGCGGTAACTGCAAAATTTTCATTTTTCTTTTTTTTTGCATTTTTTTCCTCTATTGTAAGTTATCTTTATTGTACAAGCTCGCTTATTTTGGTTTCCGCTGGAAAAAAAAGCCCGAAAAAGATGTCTAATTCCAACATTTCCCTATTGTTAATATTGAATCCAAAACGCGTTTCTTCAAATATCTCGAAAACTCATTTCTACAGATACTAACTACCGATAATATGGAAAGGCTAATATCTGGTATATAGGCGGAAATGGACGAATCTATTAGTTTACAAAGGTGGTAGGGTTTTTTTTTTTTTTTTTTTGAGCAATCACGATTGCTTATTGCTTTCACTTGACTGTTTTTGGCGTCCTTTCATTTTATTTCCCCACCGCCACCCTCCGCACCATCACCGTCGAGGTGCTCCTCACGATGCTGCTCCTCTAGCGAAAGCCGTCTCCAGGTTGCATCCATGTCCTACACACACGCGCATTCATACACAACTACACACACGCGCACACATACACACACACACCTACACACACACCACCACATACACACATACACACACGCATACACACAACTACCCACACACTCGTGCCTGCACACAGACACAAACACATGCCTACACACACATACACATACCTCCTACACACAAACACACATACCCCCCACACAGAAACACACACGCCTACATACACACACTCCTGATTGCGAAAAACATAATTTGAATTCAAGATGTCAAAATTCATATTAATTTTTTTTACCTTTTTTTGTGACATACAGATGTGCGTTTTTGCCTCTTAATTATTTAGATGCACTTTTGTACAAATGACAATTCGCTCACGGCAACCATTTTTTAGCTAATCATTTTGATTTCAAGATTTAAAAAAACAAACAATTGGATTTCCTGAAAAAATAAAAACATTTCATTTTCTTTTCATTGTTTTCATAGAAACTGTGTGTTTCCAATTCTTTTTCAACTTAGAGAATGCAATAAATTAATTAGACTCTAGTTACATCATAAAATGAGTGCTTCAAAATTCCATCGCTGTTTTTTCTTCTCCCTGCTAGATTCATTTCGATGGAATTAGGGTTTCCAATCCAGAAATCCCGAATCCCGCAGGATGATTAGCGGGATTGATCCAGCGGGATTCCCAATCTCGCATTTTTTTTTTCATTCAAGCGTTTTCCAACTTTTGCCGCTAATAAAACGGCAATGTTCACAAGCGTCATCTGAAGTTTGAATCTTCTTCTGTGTATATCCGAAAGAAGAGCAAGAAAAACTTTGTCTCATATGACCAACTATGGATTTACCATTTAAGAACACAATATTAATTGAGTATATTCTTCTGAGAATGAATTGGTATTCTCATTCCAGGTTTCAGTTTTCATACGTTCAGCAATTGAAAAATTTCGAAAAACTTGGTAAGCTTTTCCGAAAACCATCACTAAAATTTAAAATTCAGTAAATTACGCTTTAGAAAAAAAATAAAAAAGTGTATTACCTATACCAAAACCCGCTGGAACAGCCTGAATGCAATGTTGAAGCACTTCTGTAAGTTCTAGTAATGTACTCAAAACCTTTAAGTTACAAAAAGCGCCCTCCAAAGGAGAAAGCAATGAAAAATCTGACATTATTTACATATTCGGCACGACTTTAAAAGGAGCGACAGAAACTTGTATGAAGCACAGAATAACTCGCATGACAGAGCAGTAAGTTAAGCTTTTGATGTTTTTGAGTTCCTCTTTAAAGTGAGATGCAAAATTAGCGTAGCTATCCAACCACTTTTACTGAGACTGCGACTTGGTGATATGGTGAAATCAAACAGTATTCACCCCTTGTTGCAATGAATCAAGTTCGCTGATACAATGACCAACGTTAGAGAGCAACAAGGGTATCATCAATGCAAGTTAAATTGGATACAGCAAAACACATATCCAACAGACATCGGTTTTGTCCGAAATTTGCTGTTCTTGAGCAAAAAACAAGCGTAAGAAACGAAAAATCTACTTCAGACGGTAATAAAGTTAAAGCGGATCTTTTTTTTAAATGCCCACATGTATTTGATTTTAGTAAAACCAATTGCAGTGGAGCCACAGCACGTGTTTTCATCAAGAGCATTATTTTTAGAGAAAAAACCCTTTATCATCCCATACGAGCGACACCACTATTGCTTACCAAACGATAATTGCTTATTAAGATCTCTTTACAACTGTTGCACGCAATTCAAGAAGACGCTTCATCCAAGTAATAAATGCAACTCTGCCTAACAAACACAACTCTAAGAAAAGAAAAAAAGACATAAAATTTAATTTTTAGAAGAATAAAAGTCAATCCCGCGAGATTCCGGAATCCCGCGGGATTGGCTCCTTACAATCCCCAAATCCCGCGGGACTGAATTCGGCGTCTGAAAAAAAAAGTCTTTATTTTTAACAATTGGGTCGTTTCCGAAACGAAATTTTAAAAGTTCTTTTTTGAAAGAGCATGCTTAAAAACATAGGATCTAGCCATTTTTAAAATAGTTTGACTAAGGTTGTTTTTTTTTTTAAATTATTTTAATCGGCGCACTTTCATTGTTTCCTCTTCTGCCGATAACATCACAAATGATGAAATGCCATTCACTTTTGCCAATTAACAGAGCGCAATATTTAATTCGCTTCTTGATTATCATAACGTGGAAAGGGAGCAGACAGATGCGCCAAAGTACATCATTTGTGATGTCATAAAGACCACGGTTGTTTTGAAAAATTGGACATTTAAAAAAGATAATTAAAAAATAACTGTTAGGAAAATGAAAGTATTTTCTGGGTCATGTTATTCTTTTTGCTTATTCTATCAATTTCAGTGACTAAAAGTAGTACTATTGACTGAAGGAAACAACGTCACGTTGTTTTCAAAATCGAACCTTTTAAAAAAATAATAAAAAATTAAGGGTTGGGAAAATAAAAGTTTTTTTTTTTTTTTTTCGCTCTATGTTTTTTTTTTTTTTTTTTTTTTTTGCTTATTCTATCAATTTCAGTCACTCAAAGTAGTGCTTTTGATTGAAGGAAATAACCCCATTCTGAGACTTATCACAGATTATCCTTATTTAACTTATAAGTTCTTACCTCCTATTTATTCCACTGGAAAAGATTACGTATAAAATTTTCTTTTCATCACGGTCGACACTTAAAAGAAACTTAATGGGCGTATACAATTCGCGAGATGATTCATAGCACGCGGTCTATTTCAGAAAACCGACGTTTCTCCCTTGAAGAAGACATTAATTTCAGAGATGAAACCGTAAATGATCTGGTGTTGGAACCGATGATATCCAGATCCAAGATTGAACAGCGTACATATGTAGAAACTGATCCTTTTTCAAAAGAGTTATCACTTGCGATAGGAATCTGAAATAAATGGGATCATGTGGCAGATGTTATTTGAGATCTATTATATAGCCAATTAGGAGGCGAAGAGGGGGTTTTGGAAAGGAACTTCCTTGTCCGCCATTGATTGAAAGGAATAACTGTAGTTTGAGGATAAAATTACAAAAATGTCATGTAAGAATATAAAAGTAACTTTGGTTTTGTTTTGGACATTACTTAAAATATCAACTCCTCATCTAGGAGTTCATCGATAAGTATATTGGCCGTTCGCTGATTCCCCCCCCCCCTAAGAAGAGGTGATTTTAGGAAAAGACGTTCCCTGTTAATACTACTGTTTTCGAACGAAAACGCAAAAATATCTTGTTGTAAATTAATGATTAGTAACATTGGTCACACTTTGGATATTAATTAAAACATCAACTCTCTACTAAGAATTCATCGATAAGTAAATTCGCCGATTACCGATTATTAGGCAAAAGATAATAGTCTTTTGTTTATTTATAGCGATTTTTAGTGCGTCCGTTTTTTCCATCTACTTTTGTCTTTTTTTTTTTTTTTTAACTTTTAATTCTAATGTCGGCTCTTTAGAGAAAGTTAATAGCGTAGCTGCACCAATTGTGGCCAATTTAAGGCCTAGAGAAAATTCTAAGTTACAAGTTCCTCTTGTATTTGCAATATAACAAAAATATATCAATTTCCTCAGAATTTAAGCTTCTTTAACATGCATATAAACTCATAAGAACTAAATAAGCAAAAAGAACGTAAGTCAATTCAACTGAAAAAGTGTAGATTTCACCAGTTGTGGCCACCTCTGAGCTAGTTGTGGTCACCTATTTTTCCGGTTGTGGCCAATGCAAAATTTTTGCCAAAGAATTAACATCAAAGTCCAATATTCGACATACAATGACTAGAAAACATGTATTAAAGAACAGCAATGTTTTTGAATAGTTATTTCTTTTAACGAATATGAATCAGTAACAATAATGGAATAGTAAACGGTAAACAAACATTTGGCAATAATAAGAAAAAAAAAAAAAACACACACTTTTACAACGTATCTTTGTAGCTTCAAGTTGTCTGATGGTCTACAACTGCATGATATCATCTGCAGTTCACCACAATAAATCACCTTTTCTTTACCATTGTCCCCCTAAAGGGTCACTTTTCATCACAGCACTCCCATCATGATTAAAACCGTTTATTTCAACATCAATTATTGCAAAAAAAGAAAAAAAAAACACAAAAAAAAAACTGCTTTCATAAAAATTATAACATATTCACTGATTGAAATAAGTTTACCAATACTGTCCCAGCTGATTCAATTAAGTCACTAGTTAAAGCATCAGTTTCTTCTGTGTCCTTTCCTGGCATCCTTTTTATTATTATTGCTTTTGAATGAAAATTTTCTTGAAATACGAAATTTCTCCGTAGAATATCAACTCTACCTCCATTCTTTAACTCTTAATTTCTTTAAGTTCGGGTACAGGGCTAATCTTGCAAATTAAAATAATTCGATAATTTCCTACTAAGACTTTCCCTGGTATTTTAAAGGTGATACTAGCATGTAATACAAAAATGGAACCAGTTCTTACTCTGTAAAAAAAAATCGGAAACGTTACTGAGTATTTCAGTGTAACGTGTCGGGATTTCAATGGTTTTTATCCACTTCCTGGAAAAATCAAGTATCATTGCCAAAAAGTTTCCTGAATAGCTACGAGTTGCACGAATGCACACTTCTCACTAGTGTAAAAAACATTTTTAGCTCCCAGTTTAAAGATTAACTTTGCATATTTATAAAGTGAATCGACTTCAGGTTACTTACGGCCCGTCCGTGCTGGTTCTAAGCTTCCAAAGGTAGCGAATAAGTATGGACTACGCTGCTTTGCAAGAATTGCAGGCAATTCTGGCTTAGCTTTGACCATGTTCGCAATACAGCTTATGGAGCTTCCTTAATAAATCAGGAAGGGACCAATCCATATCATTATACCTACCAAAGTTTATTCTAACGTTCCAGAGACACGACTGGCTTCAAACGGGAAAATTTCTAAATATTTAAGGAAGTTTTCGAGATAATTTCAGGAAGGGTACTGAGTATTAGCGGGAAAAGTTCCTGGTTTTTGCAAGATATGTTAATGGCAGAAATTGGGCACATCAGCTGCCCATTATTTTCCAGGAACGTTTCTGAATAGTTTTTACAGTGATAGCCTCTACGGCATTTTCAACTTTAAAAAAAAAAAAAAAAAAAAAAAAAAACTTGCTTTTTTGGGAGCCATTTTTTGGGACAAGTGATTTAGTTTTTGCCTACAACACTGTGCATCATCCGCATGAATTTCATGATTCTCTTATCGTCTCAGGACTTATCTACGTGCTTGTAAAATTAATGGCGAAGATCCAATCATTTAATTGCATAAATTTAACTTGCCTTATCTATGCAATGGAATTGAGCCCCAATTAAAATCACTATGGAATAGTATGATTTATAGTATTCTTTTTCATATTCATTGCCTTCCCACGGTCCCTGCATATTACCTTTTCCAATTTAAGTGATTAAAATTTCCAATGAACAGTTCTTATGCCGTCATCATCATAAAATATGAAGTTCAAATGTACAACTATGCGTAGTACAACGCAACATAAGGGAATATTGTATTGTTCAGACGGAATTATACGTTAGTCTTTATCAGGCAATGAGGTAAATCGATTTGATTCAAAACCTAATAAAAATGAAACAAAAATGTTATTCACTATTAAATTTTAAATTATAAATTACCTGCATAATATTTATTTAAGATAGATGATTTTCTAACCTGAACGAGGTCGGGAAGGGAGGCTTGTTTAAAATAAATATTTTAACACTCTATACGACACTTGAAAGCAAACCATAAACACTTACTTTAGTGCACAAAAAACGATTTCTTTAAAATAGATCTCAAGGAAATGAAAAAAAAAAAAAAAAAACTAGTTTTCCCGCGTACGTGTGTTAAATCAGTGTAAGTTTGCTACTTCTTCATAAGAGAAGCTCTGGGAACATACGCTTTCGAGAATTAAAATGCTTGTCTCAATTTAACCCTGCATCAACTGGAACAGGTCGATCCTACTTATTTTTATTTATTATTTCTTTTTGAACATCGCAAATGAAATACATACATTTCTATTCAAACGGTAGTGCTTAAACTTTTATTGAGCAATCACGAATTGTTAAGCAGTCACGACTTGCTTATTAGTATTCTCATTTGACCTTTGAATGACGTTCCTATGATTTTATTTTCCCCCCACCTTCCTCTGCAGCACCACCGTCTACCGACCCGTCCCGCTACTGCTCCTCTAGCGAAAAGTCTCCAGGTTGCGTCCATATCCTACACACACACACACACACGCAAACATACACACACGCATACATACACACACGCATTTATACACGCATGCACACACGCACATATACACACGCATAACACGCATACATACAAGCACGCATAAATACAAGCACGCATAAATACACACACGCATGCCTACACACATGAATGCCTACACACTGTCGCATACACATACATACATACACACACATGCTCGCACATATACACACACACAAACGAGGGTACATATTATACACACACACCTACATACACGCACACGACTACACAAAGACACACACGCTCGTGATTGCGAAAAACGTAATTTGAATTTAAAATGCCAAAAATTTTATTTCCTTTTTCATCTTTTTTGTTTTGTTTTCAATTGAAGATTAAATGTATGCACAGCTATTAATTATCCTAATGTTTCTGAGTTGAGTAATAAATCAATCAAGTTGTGAAAATCATTGTAGCTTTCCATCTTATACAGATACATACCGCACCCACAAGGAAAGTCGCACAGCTCAAAATTTGGGGAAAACGTACTTACACTGTAAAAAAATTCCGAAACGTTACTGGTTATTTCCGTGGAACGTCTCGGGATTTCACACGTTTTCACCTATTTCCCCGTGAAAACAAGTATCTTCACAAAAAAGTTTTTTGAATCGCTGTAAGTTGCACGCGTGTAGAATTTTCACTGTTGTGGAAAATATTTTTAACAACCAGTTTGAAGATTGAATGAGCGTGTTTATTAAGGGCCTAAGGTTGCTTACGTTCTGTCCAGGTTGACTAAACTCATAATGTGAGTGAAAAAATCAATGGATAGCTCCAGAAGTGCAAGGCAGGAATTGCTGGCATGAGATATGGTAGGTTCCCTCTTGCATGACCGAGGTCGTTCTGATTTTTATGGAGTCTTTTTGGTAAATCAGGAAGGTTGTAATCAAGAACAATAAACCTACTTAATCTTTCTAGAAGGTTCTAGAGACATGACTGGCTTTAACAGTGGAGATATCGTATTTCTTCAGAAGGTTTCAAGGTTAATTTCAGAAAGGTTACTGACTTTTAGCGGAAAACGTTCCTGGTTTTTCCAAGTTATGTTACTGGAAGAAATTGGGCACATCAGCTGCCTATTATTTTCCAGGAACGTTTCTGAATCGTTTTTACAGTGTAGTAACGTTTATTGATTTAAAATCCAAATTTAATGCTCGTTCTTACCACAAAACTCCCACGAAGTTAGCTTGCATAACTAGTGCGTGTTGGCGTAAAAACGATATAATCAATGATGGCACATCACTTAAACGTCATAATTTAGAAGATACATTTTCGAACATTAAGTATGCATTTCTAATTTAGACAACGAAAACTCACCACTAAACATCACATCACATTTTTTTTTTGGACATATTGTAATAATGGGGTTGTTTCCTTCAGTCAAAAGTACTACTTTTAGTCACTGAAATTGATAGAATAAGCAAAAAAAAAAAAAAAAAAAAAACATGGACCCAGAAAATACTTTCATTTTCCTAACAATTTTTTAATTAATTTTTTAAATATCCGATTTTTCAAAAAAGGCGTGGTCTTTATGACGTCACAAATGATGCACTTTGGCGTATCTTTCTATCGCGTTTCCGAGTTATGATAATCAAGAAGCGAATTAAATATAGCGCTCTACGCTTGCTATCAACCCTATAGTTGTCAATACACGTGAGAAAATATGCGAATTGAATATTTTGCTCTGTGAATAACAACAGTGAATGGCATTTCATCATTTGTGATGTCATAGGTAGAAGCGTAAACAACGAAAGCTCACCGATTAAAGAAATTTTTGTTAAATATTAAACTTAAGCATATTATTTTAAAAATGACCGGATCCTATGTTTTTAAGGATGCTCTTTCGGAAAAACATACTTTTAAAACTTTGGGAACGACCCCATTTGGACGAAATCACTTCCAACCACCATTGCGTAAAACATTTTTTAACGCTGTTTTTTTTTTTTTTTTTTTTTTTTTTTTTTTGAGTTGTGTCATTTTACTTGCCGGGGTGCGATATGTCCCATCAATTTATAGTACAAAATCTACATAAAAAGTTTTCGCAAAAATTGACATAGTTGTTATTTACTTCGTCATTAAACAGTTTCAGTACATAAAATATTACTTATCATAAAGCTTTTGGTTCTTAAAAGGTTAACGCAAAATTATAACCATTGTCTAAAATTTATGCACCACATTTTCCTTTTAACGAAAGCATGAAAATATTTCAAAAAAGTACTCCAGAAAAAATAAAACTACGTAACTGTTCTATGTTAAGTGCATAGAAAGGAACTTTCTCCCCTTTTCGTGTAGCTCAGAAACGTAATTTATGAGTACAACCCCTAGGGTACTATGTCCTTTTGAAAAATTGCTAAATGTTGGTTCCGGCTTCTTCTTATCAAGCCCTGAAATGAATAAGTGGAACAGATGTTATGATATAGATACAAAAAACTTCAGGTACCAATCTTTTTTTTTCTGATACGTGTTTTAGTGTCTGCCGAAAGCATTTCTTTCTGATTTTTATTCTGAATGTGTCCGTTTTATTAACCCCTGACGCAAAAAAAGGGGGTATTAGTTTTTCATATGTATCTGTGTAGAAATGGTTTGGCAGCAATAGAGATTAAAACAGTCGAAAAAACTGGAAATTTCGGGAAAAAACGGAAAAAAGCCGTTTTTTCCAAAGAGGTTTTTTTCCCTTCCGGAAAAATTAAAAAATTGATTTTTTTTTCAACTTTTTAGGAAGTTTTAATTGAAATGTTCACAAAAAGTGATTAGAAATTTCTCATACTTAAATTCCGATGCAATTTCCACCCACATCCCCTCCTTGTACGTTAAAATAATGTCCAACTTTGGTAGTGCAAGTTGTTGTATGATACTATAATTTGCATGTGGATTAAAAAAGATTTAATTATTTTTGTAAAAAAAAAAAAACAATATCTTTAGTGAAGAATTTATTTTCCTTCTACGGTAAACAAACAAGAATAACTTTAATCACAGAACTATGTTTCTGCTGACTTGGACAGGGTGAGGCAAAAAAACCCGGGCAAGAAATTTTCCATTTAACTTTATTAAAAGTTAATAAATTAACAAAACACAAAAAATAATAATATGAGAAGACCTTTAGCAATCAGTAAATTAATTAGTTTCAAACTCGCCGCCTTTTGAAGTAATACAATGGTACAACTGCTTATTGAAATTTTCATTCAAGGGCTGCAAGTCATTTGATCAATCCTATTTCCAATAACAGCGATTAGTTTTGAGTTCAAACTTATGTGTAGTTTAGGGTAGACCTTTGAATCTAAAAGAGGGCAAACAGTGTAAGAAATGGGATTGAGGTCTAGCGAGTAGAACGTCCACTCTAAATATGATATCATGTCAAAAACAATTCGCCTTGCACCACTCGTCTTTTTGGTCGTATGAACTGGTGTGAAGTCAAATTGAAATATCCCGTCTACATTGCTGTGCTGAAGTGCTCTTACACTGTTTCCGTGGAACGTCTCAGGATTTCACACGTTTTTGCCTATTTCCCCGTAAAAACAGGTATCTTCACAAAAAGGTTTCCTGAATCGCTACAAGTTGCACGCGTGCAAACTTTTCACTGTTGTGCAAAATATTTTTAGCAACCATTTTAATGATTGAATGAGCGTGTTTATTAAGTGTATCGGCCTAAGGTTGCGTACGGTCTGACCAGGTTGATTAAGTTTCTAATGAGAGCGTAAAAGTCAATGGATAGCTACAGCTTTGCAAGGCCAGATATTTGGTTGGTTCCTTCTTGTATAGCTTTGGCCGTGGTCGCTCTGATTTTTATGGAGACTTCTTGGTAAATCAGGAAGGTCTATCAATAACACTAAACCTACTTAATTTTTCTGGAAGGGTCTAGAGACATGGCTGACTTTCACAGGGAAAATTTCGCACTTCTTCAGAAAGATTACTGACTTTTAGCGGAAAACGTTCCTGGTTTTTCCAAGATAAGTTACTGGAAGAAATTGGGCACATCAGCTGCCTATTATTTTCCGGGAACATTTCTGAATCGTTTTTATAGTGTAGGTGTACAGAAATGCAACAGCTTCTAAAATGCCCTTCTGGCACACTTTTTGATTCACTTTATTGCCCTCATCCACAAAAAAAAAAAAAAAAAAAAAAAACAGAGATTTTTTGTCGCTAGTGCTGATTCCATCACAGACAAATCCTGACTTCGGGTTTTGACAATGTTTAACATTTTCTAAGATGCTTGGAGTGTCTACAGACCAAATCCTATTGTTATGGGGATTATGAGCTGGTTGAACGGTAAATCAGTGAAAGGTATTTCTTTCAGCGTAGACTTGGGGCCAGTCTCAAACATTTCTGGCATCTTTGCAGTCATACAAATGCCTGAACTTTTGGAACTCGTAAAACTTCTGATTGAGCTGTTTTTGCCCTTAGTCGCACTTATCGTTTACAAAATCCCCATCTTACGAACTATTTCTCTCGTGGAAACAGAAAATTTCATTGAACTCATTTTTGGATGACCTGTCGATTAACTGAAATGAAAACTGTTCGTTTTTGTACACTTTTCGGGCATCGACTACCATTTTCAAACCATTTCAAGCGGCATATCGCATCAGCAACCATTTTTAGCAACCATTTTAAAGATTGAATGAGAGTGTTTATTAAGTATATCGACCTAAGGTTGCATGCGCCTGTCCAGATTGACTAAGCTCCCAATGAGAGCGAAAATGTCAATGGATAGCTGCAGCATTGCAGGCAAGAGATATGCTTGGTTCTTTCTTGCATAGCTGTGGTCGCTCTGATTTTTATGGAGCGTTGCAAGGCAAGAGATATGCTTGGTTCTTTCATGCATAACTGTGGTCGCTCTCATTTTTATTGAGCCTTCTTGGTAAATTAGGAAGGTTCTAATCAATTGCACTAAATCTACTTAATTTTTCTAAAAGGTTCTAGAGACATGACTAACTTTAACAGGGCAGATTTCGCACGTCTTCATAAAGTTTCAAGGTTAATTTCAGAAAGTTTACTGACTTTTAGCGGAAAGCGTTCCTGATTTTTCCAAGATATATTACTGGAAGAAATTGGGCACATCAGCTGCCCATTATTTTCCAGGAACGTTTCTGAATCGTTTTTACAGTGTAAAATAGAAATGTCATTGTTATGATTAGACACACCTTACCCAATATTATTGGTTGAACGACGACTTGACTTATTTCTGGTGTTTGACCAAGACAGCATCCGTTATAAACAAAAAGTTTATTATTTCTAATTAAACTTACCTTTATGGGTATTTCTGTTAAGCAGAAAAAGAAGATGTGTGGATTGCATACATTTTTTAATGCTTAATTCTTTTCTGTTCCAAGAAACACAGAGCTGTTAAGAGAGAGAGAGAGAGAGAAACCCCATTTTTATTCATGCAAAATCAATTTTTCCATTTTTTCCAATCTTTCCCGAAAAAAAAGAAAAAACTTTTTTTTCCACACTGTAAAAAAAAACTGTAAATTTTGAAGAAGTTATCCGTATTTTTTACAGAAAAAAACTGTTCGTAATAAAATACAGGATTTCTCTGTTTTTTTGAATCTGTAACCGGTTATACTTTGTTTTTCTTCGAATCTTCGAAATTTCGCCCGCGTGTTTGGATTTTCGTTCTCGTGCTCGAGTTTTTGATCTTATATTTATTTAAAGCGAGTAAGCCTTAAATCGTTTGCAACTTACATTTCATTGCATTCTAATCAATATTTTATTATTATGTTTTTTTGTCATCTGTTACAGAGGCATATTCGGAAATTTACCTTTGTATACATGTATTTCGTAGTAGTATAGTAAATATTGAAATGGATTTATGAAAGTATAGTTTCATTTTTTAATCTTCATAAAATAATAAATCAGCTTGAATAAATAATAAAAATACGGAAGATTTCTGTAAAATAAACGGAAGAAAACTGGCGTCCTGGCTGACAGTTTTTTTCTGTAAATTTTACGGATTTTTTTTACAGTGCACCACTTCAAAATTTCCGGAAATTTTACTTCTCTAGGCAACAAAAACTTCCTTCAGATATTTATTCTGTTAGTGTACATTTTATTAAACCCCAACGTGAGTAGAGAAGGGTTATAAGCTTCACCAGTGTATCTGTGTACAAAAGGTGTATAAAATATGTGTGCAAAAAGCATTTTCTTTCTATTACTTATATTTTGTCAGGGTCTATTTTATTAACATCCGATGCAAAAGGAAGAGGGGTTACAAATTTAACCTGTATATCTATATCTATACTAATATTATAAAGATAGAGAAGGCGGATTTTTGTATGTTTATATGCTCAAAGTAATCTCTGGAGCCATTGCAGCTATTTGAAAAATTCTGTCACATTTACAGTCGCAGAATGTTAATGCATCAAAATTTATTCAAATGAATTATAACTGGAATTCATACCAAGCAAATTAGTTTTTGAATTCAAGTAGTGCAGTTAGACGATATTGCTCCGTGCTTCTAAAATTTGTAATTTTGCATGCATTTCGGGCTACTCTTTGAAGTTTTTAATCTATACTAATATTTCAAAGAGACAGAGTTTATTTTGTATGTTTATCTGTTCCTGGTAATCTCCGAAACCACTGCACCTAATCAAAATTTTTCTTCTTTGTATGAAGGCACAAATTTGCACAGTAAAATCTATACATGTATTATATAGAGAGAAAGCGGTTTCTGTATGTTGTTATGTTCCGGACAAGATTGATACACGATTGCAAACTACTGAATGAGTACGTTTCCAATTCCGCAACCAAATCAGTAACTGATCAGCGACTCGCCTATGATACCAGAAGGCAAATTAAAGTTTATAGGCATACCCGGTGGAACTGAGAAAAGTTTAATAAATTTAGCAAAAAGCAACAGGCAGACTGAGGATGTGTGTGTAGTTTTTCGTTCTTTTAACTTAAGTGCAGCAATTTCACGGAGTTATCCAAAAACAGACCACTCGAGATTTAAACTACTTTGAATGCCTCTCTTTAGAAAGACTCCGTACGTTTCATAAGAAAAAAAAGGGGGAGGCGGGGCATTTGGAAAGCGTTTTCAAAAGGTCTGCCCCATAATGTATTACGGAGGCTCGAAGAGCCACTGTTTGAATACAAAGGTCGTGAATTCTAAAAGAACTAAGAAATTAATATAACATTGAGAGAGGTGTAATTTTGTCATTTTCGCTTTTGCAGGTTACTCTTACCAAACCTGTGGTTCCCTTGATGAACGCGTGCAGATATCCTTCAAGCCCATTTAATATCGTCTCCTTTTAGGAACTGTGTACGATCTCTGTATCTTAAGAACACTTTTAAGAGCCATATTCTTTCGATTAAAATTAAAGGTGGTATTCCAATAATTTCGTTGCGAAACTTTAATTTGTCGTATGTCTACAATGGAACTGGGCCCCAAGTAAAATGAATATGGACTAATATGATTTACCGTATTATTCTGGGCTTACTGGACCTGAAGCAGATAAGTCAGGAATATTTCTCGAAATCCCATGGTCCTTGCACATTTTCATTTCCAATATAAGTAATTGCAATTTCCAATGAAAATTTCTTATGCCATCACCATCATCAAAACTGAAGGTCAAGCGTACTGTAGATTGATGGATTAGGAAATGAAATGAATCAATTTCTTTCAAAACCTCATAAAAACGAAACAAAAAATGTTGTATGCCAAGGTTTTTTTTTTTAAAAAAAAGATCTGCATAATATTTATTTATAACAGATAATTTTTCAACCCGAACAAGTTCGGGACTGGCCCCTAGTATTTTATAAAATTCATGTGTTTTTTTAGAAACTAATTTCTGAATATTTGGTTCCAAATTTGTAGCATTGTCATTAATCGTACTTACCGATTTGTGACATTAAGCAAAGCAATGGACCAAGTAGATTAACTTCGTCAGTCAGATGTGGCCCGCGGGCCATTAATTGAGCACCACTGCCTTACAGCGTCCAGAAACTACTTTATTGCTATTGTGTTGGGGACTGGCAAAACCTCGCTTCAATTATGGGGTGGTAACTTGCGTTTGTATACCCTTGCTTTTATCTCCAGTTTTCCACTTGGAGCCGCACCAGATTTGTGATCCATTAAGTAAGGTTTTCAGTGGCTCCGTTCCTTGCTTTAAAAAAATAAAAATAAAAAAACATTCACTTTCATTTTGTCCTCTCTGAACCTCAAAGTTTTTCATTACTCTTATTGCGCCAGTTACTTGTTCAATAATGTTAATTGGTATCAGTTGGTTGAGGTATGGCAAAGCCTCGCTCCAATTATGGGGTGGTAACTTGCGTTTGTATACGCTTTCTTTTATTTGCAGTTTTCTACGTGGAGCCGCACCATATTTGTGATACATTAAATAAGGTTTTCTATGGCTCCGCTCCTTACTTCTTAAAAAAACATCCACTTTCATTTTGTTCTCTCTGAAACTTAAAACTTTTCATCTCACTCTTATTGCCCCATTTACATCTTCCAATAATATCTATTGGTAACGCATAATTTATATTCTTTGAGGTAGTAAAATCTCTGATTTGCTCTGATAGCTGTGCGGCTCTGAATAAAATTTTGATACTTCCTTTCAATGCTGCGAAGTTGAAGTCAGGGAATCGGAATACGCTCCACGATTGATTTGGGAGTATAAAGGATTCTGAGTCAGAGTCGGGAGTGGAAGATTAAAAATTCCATGAACCGGAGTCGGGCATATTCCTTCAAATTCCGCAACTCCGCCTTTGCTTGTGGAGTCGGAGTTGGACTGAGTTTTGGGCGAAGGAGTCGGAGTCTAAGCTCTAACTCTCTGAGTCAGTCCATCATTTTCCCTATGGCTCCGTATAGCATTGCGTCACTGGGACTATGTTTGCGCATACAACCTTTTGCGCCTTTTTGGTATTTCCTTATACGAAGTATAGGAAGTGTTATACTATTAATTCTATTTTATCAATTCCCTAATGAATGATAAGATGCTTTTTTGGCACATCCGAACGTACACATTAGGCTTATGACTTAAAATAAAATTTATCCTGTAGTAACTTTAAAAAAAATAACTTACGAAATATGTAGATTTCCTACAAGAACAATGTATTTTTCAATAGAAAATATTGTTAATTTTATATAAACTGCTTCTAATTAACAGAAATTTCCGAAAGAGATTAAGAGAAAAAGACCTACATAAAATGAATTTAAATTGTGAAGTTTTTCTTTTTTTTTCTCTTTTTTTTTTTTCACTACCAGTCGCTGTTATAATGTATGGAAAATATATATGAGTACAAAACGTCTTCATAGCGATTTCTGAAATTACGTAAGCCTGCTGTTTCGTGTAAATCTCGCTCGCACTCTGCGAGAGGGATCAGAGCGAGAGTTGTATATTTAAGAATATACGTAACTTGATTGCAAACGTGTTATTAGCCTGTTGGAGCATTCAGTGAACTTTTTGATGCGTAATGGGGGAAAAAATTTCCGCACTAATAGTATTGAAATTTCTTAAACTTTACTACTTCCAACACAAGTATGCTTGTTGAAATAGACTTTAGATTAGAATAGGAGCCTTAGATTAGAACATTTATGGTTAGCCTTTCTGGTCATTTCTGCAGGTAGTTTTTCCCCTAATGTGCAAAGTATTCGTCATGTATTGACATTGGATTTGTTAATATATATTAAAAGTAGTTCACGGGTACAGAGCAATTGAGTTTTAAAATGTTGCGCATCAAAAGCAGGCTCCAACCATGCATTTGAATTTGCACACAGTATTGATAGTGACATCCTCTATTTAGGGATGAAGAAATACGAAATGAGATCGAGGGGTTCTATCGCACAGAGCACGAGGGTTCTATCGCGTACATTGAATGAAAAATATTTTTAGTATCCACCACTGTCTGTAAGCAAATCGCAAATTGTACAGTCATGGGGGAAAAAAAACACCTGTTCGTATTCGAAGACTATTGACACTATAGACAGGTCTAAGACGTTTTATTTATTTATTTTTTCCAAGAATTATGTGTTCTACAAAATGACGTTAGTGAATTGTTGGTAAGGGGTCGTTTTCACATTAAAACGAGCATCAACTTCAATATTTTCAATGAGAACTTGAATTTTTCTTTACATAATTGTGATCAGTATCATTTTTTAATTTTGGAAACAAAAGTTTGTTTGATTTGATCCAGCTGTTGCTTCAGAATTAAGTTTTGAAAAATCCTTCTAGTAATGTTAAAACATATTTTGGTACTTTGGCAACTTCAATAGGAACTTTGCAAAAAAATCATTTGGAATGGCAAAGATTGTTTTATGTATCAAAATATGAATCAACTCATAAAAAAATATCATTTACAACAGATAAAATGTAAATTTAGATTTTTTTTATGAAATATGATAATATTTTTGAAAAATTATGATCTGAAACCATATTTTCTATATCTATATATATAAAAATGGATGTATGTTTGTGGGTGTGTGGGTATGTATGTTCTTTATATAAATCCAGTTTTCGTCTGATTTCTTCCAAATTCGGCACAAAGGTAAATTGTTACTAGGCAATTCATATAGGCTGGTTTTGAGAACGATCCGAAGAGGTCTAATTTCATATTTTGAGTCATAAAATTACTTTTTTCTGCACGAACGAATTTTTGTACACTTATGAATTTAGTCTAAATGAAAAGCTCGTAAAAAACTGCCCTGGATGAAGTTTCTTCAAAGATTAACTTTAATCGTTAAATTTGTGAACCTTGGTTCAAAGCAAATGAAAACGGTTATCAATTTATAACCACCAGGAGCTATTTTAAATGCAATCAACACAAAACGTATCCTTAACGACGGCCGGCGATGCCGTTTAGCGACGAACGGTAAAGCATGTTTGGCGAGAAAGTCGAACGAAAAGAAATGCTGCTGTTCAGGTGTTTCCTAGCTTGCAACCTGCGAAGACACGGGGACGCATTGAAGACTCCCGCAAGTTGTACTAAATTCGCTTGCTACCTTTTGCTAATAAGTTTTCAAGTTATAGCATCGAAACAATAAACGAAATTTTTGATCAGTATTTTCTACTTAAACAGCACAGAAAATACCAAAATGAGATAGGTGTCGATAAAGCATTCTTGATCAACAATTTTTAACAAATTTAGCATTTGAATACTAAACTTTTATTAAAACCACATCCTTGAAACAGAAATTTAATTTAATTTTGTAGTATCCTGAAACAAATCAATGCAAATGTAATATGCTCTTTATGATCTTCTCTCCATGATTTACCTAATTCGGTTCAATTAAGTTTAACAGAAATCGCTCCAGATTATCAAGGATCAGGAGAAAAAATACTAATATGGCAAATGAATTGCAAAATAATCATTTTTGTGCATAGTAGCAGAGCTGGAATTTATCTTTCAAGAGGGAGGGAGATAATCATGGAGCTTATTAAATGTACATAAACTACCATATTAGGATTGCCAATGTGTGGTAAAATAAAAGGCTGTGCACCTTTAGACCCGCAAAACGACACGGGAATTTAATACGGCGGTATTCATATAGTTTTGGAAGGGTAAGAGTTTAAAGTTTGAAAAAATGCAAAGAAATATTAATTTTAATTAAAACTAAAATGCATAAAATTGCTCAATTTTTTACATAAAGAAATTTTTTTAACCGTTTAAAATTTTATGTTACCTTAACGCTCGAGCAATAGTACGCCTGATGGAGTATCTTCGCAGACTAGAAATAATTTAAAACCAGTTAGCGAATATTACGCCACATTATGAAGTTTTTCTTTTTTGTTTTCATCGCGAAATAAGTAAAACAAATCTCCATTCCCAGTTAAGAGCCTCAGTTCGATGACTTTTATTGTAAACAATCGAAAAATATTGGAAGTTTGTAACTACCACTAAGCATTTCAACTGCCATTGAAGAAATGCTGTAAGATAAGAATAGGTTGCAAGTATCAGTGTAATCGAAGCGTTCTCTTAACAACTGAAGAGGGGGGGGGGGACTTTTTAGATTACGTTTCAAAACGTGGATATACATTTCCATCGATTTGAAGCTGCGGATGAAAGGAACAAAATTTACAAAAAATTTTTGCAAAGTATAAGCAAAAGAATGGTATATTATACAGTTGTAAGCAGCGATGTTCCCGTAAATTTTTTTGAGGGTATACTCCCAGTAATATTTTACGCACAATATGTGTATGCGATCATATACATAATAAGTCATAATATGAACATTTTTAAAGCTCGAGGGAATACGCTATGTGTCTAAATAATATTTGAGAGAATAAGGCGTATATGGAGTATTATACCCTATGGGAACACCACTGGTCGTAAGTACGAATTAGACGGTTTTTTTTAATTTCATGGTCTGCAAATAATTTTTAAAAAATGACGCGGATAGTGACTAAAATGGTCACACCTACTTCTTTCTCTATAACGCAGTTCACTTGACGGTTTTACGGCAAGTATCAGGTTTTAAAATTTTGAAATAGAATTTAACTATAGACAACTTCCCCATCGTTACAAAACAGTGATATTACTGTCTTACTGTCTTTCCTACCAACGAAAATAGAAATTTCACATAAATATAAGAAAATCAAATGTACTTGACTTGCATCTTTTAATGTAAGTTAATTTTATCCAATTTTAATCCATGGCATAGTACTAAATCGCCATGAAAAGTGCGAATAGACACATTTTGTAAAGTTATTTATGAGTAAAGAACGTTTTCTACAAAATGTGCTTGCATACCTGAATACTTACAAAATTTTATAAAATGAGTC
The DNA here is from genome assembly GCF_026930045.1 of Uloborus diversus. Lineage (NCBI taxonomy): Eukaryota > Metazoa > Arthropoda > Arachnida > Araneae > Uloboridae > Uloborus > Uloborus diversus. The sequence continues at coordinate 44,191 of NW_026557729.1, forward strand.
TACCTAGCCGTGATACCTTGATACGAAAATCACCGCTAGAAAATCAGTAAAACGGAATGCTAACGTCTTTTTTCAACAATGATTAAAGGCTTTATTTTCTGTACGGTAAACTATCTGTTTAGCTTTTGGGCCATTGAGGATGATTTTCAATTAATCTGAAAATGTTGTAACGGAGTCCAATAAACGTACTTTGCATATATTTGTGCATGATAAAAGCCATTGAATTTTACTCACGACTCTTTCTACGCAGATATATCGCGATTTTTTTTCCAGAATGAAATGTATGTGAAGAGTTTTTGAGTACTATAGCATGCTTTGATGTCTTGGGGTAAACAAAAACTTCTAAGGTAGCATTCTAAGCTCAAGTTTCGTATTCGAAGCATCACGTAAAAGGTTGTCCCACAAAATGTGCAAAAGACAATCATTTGTCTTTGCATTAAGACATTGGATGTACAATGTCTGATTCAGCCGCAGACAACGTGCCAGTGGACACGACAGAACCCCGACAACATGCCTCATGCTTTTTCGTTTTTACTAGGTGTGATTTTTTCTGCAAGTGCTGGACTTTCTGCGTTATTTACAGTCTATTGAGGATTTAAGCCTAGAAAAAAAGGTGTGATTGCAGTTTTTTACCCTCATTTAGATAAAATTCATCCATTAAATTATCTAAAAGATACGTTATATTAAGAAGCACACCGGGCAACGCCGGGTAGTAAGCTAGTAATACAGGGTCCATTATGAAAGTAATAAGCATTTACTGGCAAAATATAATTATTGATCGTAATTTGTAAAAATGTTCAATATTCTTCAAAATACATTCCTCCTGCATCAATACACTTGCGGAGATGTGTTTGCTACGCCTGAAAGGCACCCTGAAACTTTTCCAAGGGAATGCCTCTCAGGAACGTTGTAACATGGTGTTGGATGTTTCCCTAGGTTCCCCAATGTTTTCCTTTCTTCTCTCTCTCTCTCTCTCTTGAGTCGCGGAAACAAAAAGAAGTCACATGAAGCTAAGTAGGGACTGTAAGGTGGTGAGGGATCACCGGGGGGGGGGGACATCCATAACGGGGTTCGTCGGCGACCTCCTCCTGGCTCTCTTTGAATGCCTTGTGCCACTTCCCAGATGTGATCTTGAAATGCAATCGTCCTTGAAGGTTTCTTGCAGCATCTGGAATGTTTCGGTTGCATTTTTTCCAAACCTCACGCAAAACTTTATGGCGTATCATTGTTCAAGCGAACGCTCCAATGCGTTATGTTACAAAAGTTGAAAACATACTTCAAGCGGAGGCACTTATCTCCGCTCACACAGCTCGAAAGCAAACGACGACTGGATGCATTGAAAGGGCATATCCCGCACCACATTTCCCAGCCAGTTTTACCGTGCTGCCATCTATCGTCGCGTCACAATAACATTATGCTCATTACTTTCATAATGGACCCTGTATTATAAAGAGAGAGAGCGGATTGTTGTATGTTTATATGTTCGAGATAATTTCTGGAACCATTGCAACTATTTGAGGGTACTGCAGTTTCGAGCTTATTATCGCGTATCATCCCGGCATACAAAAGTGACTGAGCTGAAGATGGAAAACCTCTTAAGGAAGCCAAGAGTGCCAAACAAACTGGTAGCTAATATAGAATTAGCGCAGACCACACGAGTGACCGAAGCAATGGTTCGGTTCAACTCGAGTATTTCATGTATTTCTGCTTTAGCCCTGGCTATTGGGCGGTAATTTACTGAAAGTTGCTGATATTTTATTCATATTTTATTTGTTGCTAACATGTGTATTTAAATAGATAGTAATATGATACCCGTTTAGTGTCCACGTCCCAGGTAGACCTGTCGTCTGTAGAATATATTGTACAAAACCAGTAATTTTTTATGAGTTAGTTTTAATTAAAATTCACAGAACAATCGACAATTGTTAATTGTAGTAAACTACAATTAACAATTAATTAATTGTTAACTGTGGTAAACTACAACTAACAATTAATTAATTGTTAACTGTAGTAAACTGCAATTAACAATTAATTAATTGTTAATTGTAATTTTCCACAATTACAATTGATCAATTGTTAGTTGTTGTGGTTACGTTTACCAATTAATTATTTGTTAATCTTTAATTGTCAATACAATTTAAATTTGCCCAACTCTGCAGCTAGACTGGTTCTAGTCAATTTACAATCCCCAGTGAAGATCAATGGCCCTCTTAAAACTGTCTACTCCCTTGCTCATTACCACCTCTTCCGGTAAGCTGTTCCAAGGTTCCACTACCCTGCTAAAATAATAACTTTTCCTAATATCCATTTTAGCCTGAGATTTAAATAGCTTAAAACAGTGACCCCTTGTCTTGTTTTCAGTGTTAAACTTTAGCCCCATAACATCTTTCATTTTAATAAAATTAAATAACTGAATCATATCCCCTCTGTTGCTTCTCTGCTCAAGACTGTACATTTTTAGCATTCTGAGCCTGGAATCGTAGTCTAAATGAGAAAACCCATTCATTAGCCTTGTTACAACTACCCTTTGTTTTCTTCCGCTCTGCCAGTTTTTTTACCCAAATGGAAGTTTTCCCTCCTATTCCTATATCAGCTAATTTGCTAAGTAGAGCAACATGCGGTACTTTATCGAAAGCTTTTTGAAAATCAATGTAAACAACATCTACAGGCTTCTTATTGTCCAAAGTTATGGTAACTTTGTCATAGAAATGTAATAAATTAGTTGCACAAGATTTACCTTTCCTGAAACCGTACTGAAAACTAGTCATACGTAAAAACGATTACCCGCAACGACAGTGTAGTTAAAGGCTCGCTTCGAGCTGAATGTTAAAGGATGAAAACACGTGAAAGATAAAAATATCACGATGCTACATGAGAACCTCCAAAAGCGTTACATGTATTTGAGGTGGCGGATGGTAGGGTAGTGAAAACCATTTAGAGTCACCTAATGTTTACGCTTCAAAACTTAATTAAATAAAATATAACTGAGATTCGCCTCGGGGAGGGGGGGATTTAGTTTTTAAATACAAGTAGTGTAGACAGACGATAATAATCCACGTTTTTCTAATAGTTTTTATTTTGCATGAATTTCGGGCCATTTTCTAAGGTTTTTGATTCATACTAAAATCGAAATGGAAAGCATCTGCTAATGAATTTAAATAAGTACATTTAGTTTAGAAAAATCTCAACTGAAAAAGTAATTGCAATGAATTACCACATTTTCAAAGTTAAGAGTTGAAACAACAACGAACAAAAAACAGTAAATAGGAAAGAATTTGACAACGAGGAAAAAATGAATAAAAATTATTTGCTGAACTTTTCTTTTTGATGACCGTATTTAAGCATTTCAAAACGATATAATAAACTAATATAGCTGACAAATATCCTGTTAGAACGAAAATGCCAAAAAAATGGAGGTATATGAAAAATGCAATTTTTCCGTAGAAAACGAGTACAAAAGGTTGAAAGGCATCCCGGGATTGAGAAAGACTCACCTCATACTGGAATATACATTATTCACACTAATTGCTAATCTGAGTTTTGTCACATAAGAATTCGTTTGGAACATTTTCGTGCTCCTACATATACCCAAAGTCGTTTAGCTGTTACAGATCCTGCCAACCTATCAAGCAGCATATAAAGAACTTGGTCTTATAGACGACGACAAACCTTGGAAACTAACTTTAGTTTATGCATGTAACTTTCTAACTCCTCTCCATAACTTAGAGAATTGTTCACAACTATTTTAACTTTTGTGTCAACTTTTAGACCCTATTACTGTATGATAAACATTTAAAAAAGTTCTCTGTGACGACATATTGCAAGGAGGGTGTCAGCAAAAATACTATGATTGTTGTTAAATTTCAAGCGATATAAAAATTAAAGGAACATTTTTTTATTTAAGCGGACACTCAATAGGGGACTATTGTTTGCCACCACCGTAGAGAATAAAAAAAAAGAAAAAACTCTTAGAGCATGATTGGTACATGAAAACCAGGAACGTAAATAAATTTTGAGCGGCATACCCAGTGGAACTTTAAAAAAATAAAAATATAAACTCTATCAACTATTAATCAACAGAATTTCACGATGTTTGTTTACGGAACTGCCGGGACTTTTCTTAGAGGTATAAAAACTGACCTTTCCACATTTAAATTCATTGAATATCTCCCCAAGAAAAACTCCGTATGTTTCACGGGGAAAAAAATGGAAAAAATAAAACGGGCATTTGGTTAGAATTTCTTCAATGGTGTACTCCCCAGGACTTTTGGACTCGGAATGCTTCCTTTTCATTCTTCTAAAATTAACGGCGATATCTCATTAATGTTATTGTGTAATTTTTATTTGCTAATCTATGCACTGGGATTGTACCCCAACTATTTCACTACGGAATAATATGATTTAGAGCATTGTTCTTACAGCACCAGTAGCAGATCAGTTGACTTATAATCTTATCATCCCCATGGTCCCTGTATATTTATTTCCAATTTAAGTGGTTACAATATCCAATGAAAATTTTCTTATGCCATCACCATCATCAAACGTACAACTAAACGATACGTAGCGCAACGTTATATTCGAGAAGATTGTATTTTTCAATGGGACTTATATGTTGGTCTCCCTTGATGAGGAAATGAGGTAAATCCATTTGTTTCAAATCTCATGAAAACGAAACAAAAAAATGTCGTTTACTATTCATTTTCAAATTAAAAAGTTCTTTTATAATATTTATTTAGAATAGTTTTTTATATCCGAACAAGGTCGGGACGGGCCTCTAGTTGGTGTATAAAATGTGATCAAACAATTCTGATAGTAAGCATTTCTTTTTGGTACTTATTTTGTTAGCGCCTATTTCATGCCAAAGAAAGGGGAGTTATAACTTTAGCCTATGTATCTAAGTACAAAATGTGTACACAGGGACGGATACAGAGGAGGATCGAGAGGGTCATGACGCTACTAAACTATCGGCACTATTACACATCCACATTGAATTCAAACAATTTATGAATAAAAAGGAAAATATTGCAATAATATTTTTCATTCTTCAAAAATTTCTAAAAATCATAAACATTTGAAATACTACTTTTTTTCCTTGCTTATGAAATTAATTAGTAACGTTTTTGCCCTATTAGGTGCGTTATTCCTTATCAATTTGGATATTTTGATTGACACTAAAGTAGTTTCAGAAATTTTTCGCACCCAAGACCAAATGTTTGTTCATAGAGGAGATGAGAGAGATAGGGGAGGGGGGGTCACTCTTCGGTATTCCCCCTCCCCCTAAAGTAGTAGTCTGTATCGCCTCAGGTACAACATATGTACAAAAAATTCTGTTAGTAAGTTTTATTTTATTAGTGTTTATTTCATTAACTTGTCTTTGTGTACAAAATGAGTAAAAAAAATATGTTCACACTAAGTTCTGGCAGTATGCACTTCTTTATGGCACTTACGTTAGTGTATGTTTCATTCATCTATGGTGCGAAAGAAAACAGGGCTATAAGTTTACACAGTACATCTGAGTACAAAATGTAATAGAAAAAATTTGTGTACACACAAGAAGTTTTTTGTCAGTAAGCATTCCTTTCTGATATTTATTTTGTCAGTGTCTTTTTTTACTAAACCCCTGCGTAAAAAGAGAGGGGTTATATATTTAACCTGTGCGTACTTTATGTGCAAAATGTGTCCAAAATTATGTGCACAAAAGTTCTGGTCATTTCTTTCTGGTACTTATCTATTTCATTAACCGCCGATGCAGACGGAAGTGGCTAATAAGTTTAATCAGTGTATCTGTGTGCGTAGATGTTTATCTGTGGCATCGTACACCCTTGTGCGAATTGATGGAATGAAGCCGATATTTTTACAAAATCACCTTTATTTCCATCATTTAATTATAAAATCAAAATCACCACTTAGTATGCTCCCGCCCCCCCCCCCTTTTTGTTCAGCACTATTTTCACTCAACTGGGCATAGAGTCAACTAGAGTTTTGCACTTTTCCTTGAATTCTTGATCTCTTAGTCATGTTTTCAGCAAAGCACAAATCATTTTTTCTTTTGTTATGCAATCAGATTTTCACTCAATGTCACAATGGCCTGCCTCTTCCGTGGAGAAATATCCATGGCTAAAAAGAAAGATAAAAGGTGACCGGATTGAGAAAAGACAGCAGAAATATGTAGAAATTTATAACACTTAAGCAAACACAATATTTATGACAAAAAAAAAAAAAAAACGCAAGGTTATACCGCCTAATCAGCTGGTAGGCTATACAGCTGTTATGAACAAAGATTGAACAACCTAAAAAATTTGAAAATTAAAAATTTCCAACTTGACTTCATCAATTTGCACAAGGGTGTAGCGCCTAAACGGATGAATTAGTTTTGATTTTTTCTCTTGGAAGATGACTTGATCGAGATTGATCTTAGGCAAATGAGCAGATCTGCCCATTCTACGACCGGTGGATCACTGACACTCGCGAACCTGATTCATATGATTCTTTGTGACGTTTAATCTTAGGAATGGAAAACTATATTTCGAACACATTTATTGGGTATTAAGTCAGATTGTTACAAATTTACAGTAAAACAGACAGAAATTGCTTTCTAAAAACCGACGAAAACTTCGTATTAATAAAATAAACATGCAGATGCAGTAAGAAAAACGGCAATTTTCGATTTGCAATTTTATTTCCCTTACCACAAAAAGGAAAAAAAACTTTTACTACGAAAGATAGTCTTTTGTTGAAGCTTTGAAGTGCAAGTGCTAAACTGTCAAAAACCAAACTGATACAAAAAACATTTAATACTAAAGGATAGTAACCAAATGAGTCCCAACTGCCAATGAATTTCTTAAAACATACCTTGAGGACTTATTTTCTCAATCCTTAGGTAACTGAAGAGTTACACCAACTGGTCGAATTAAAATTGGCTGTTTTGGGATGCCTGTCAGAAGTGGGGTGGGGCATGCCTTTACGGTGTTTTTAGGAAACTTATATTGTGTTGTCTACTGTAGTACTTGAGAGGTGCGCCATTGTTATTGGGGGAGGGGGGTCACCACTGCATACTCAAGCTCTATCTTGCTTTCAATAAGTTGTTGGATTTTGATCAGTTCAGAAGAAAAAATGTTTTCTTAACAGAAGAAAAACATATTTTTAAGCTAGGATCAAAGATTTAATTTATTTATTTATTTTTTCAAATAAGAACAATAAACAACTTTTTCTATAAACTGTATGATGCATAATTAAAGGTTGGATAAATCGGGAAACGGATATATTACCGATAATACTACAATTAAATAAAATTTATATTTTCCTTTCTTTTGAAAGAAAAGAAAATCTTCCACATCCTTTAAATGTAGAAAAAAAAAACTAGGCTTTTTTATTTAAAAGTCCCATTGACGCTAATGATGACTGATTAAAATGGTAAGTTGTTCTTAAGGCTGCAACGTATGAAAGTCATTAATGAAAATAAGTTGGCTTCGTAAATACGAGGTAGATAATGACGTCGGCTATGATGATGGTGATCACTGATCATTCGCCAAAATCATTCCAAAGAATTAGTGACTGTAGATGAGCTTTAATGTGAAAAGTCTGAACAAAGCATGTGATGAGTATTGGATCGTATCATTTTCATTAATGGGAGAAAGAACAGCACTTTTTACTCACTTTCGGGTAGCGGAAAAGGTTTGAAATTACAATAATGAAGTTGAACTAGGGAGGGCCAATTGTGTAGAACTGGAGGTTTGTGCTTATTAGGATTTAACAACTAATGCACATGGACCATTAAATAGTTGGTATTAAAGTTTGCCTAGCCGTAATTTTATCAGTTTTCCCATAAACACTCTAAAGAAAAGTCAGAAACGTTCCTGAAAAATAATGGGTAGCGAAATTGCCTAATTGTTGTAAGTAACATATCTGGCCAAAAAAAAAAAAAGAGAAAAAAAGGTTTACCGCTAAAATTTGGTAATCTTCCAAAAATTAACCTGGCAGCCCCTCTGAAGAATTCAGAATCTTTCCCAATTGAAGCCAATCATGGTTTTGGAGTCAATCAGGCATCTTGCAAGAAAAACTTGTGTGTTTATAGTAGTGGCTCAGTACAACTTTATTTTCAGTGGAACGACCCTGAAGCACTTCGAGAAATATGTCCAATGCTGATGTACAATTGTAGACAAAAACCTAAAACCGCTTTTGCCTACACTTCTTACAGAGTTATTGTATCCAGACACTGCACTTCAGCTTTATTTCTGAGCAGTCAGTCTAGGTGTGTCGTAATTGAGTTGAAAGAGAAAAACTTAATAAAAGTGCGTGGTATGTTTTGACAGGGGTAGCTAAACCATTTTCCACAGCAGTTAAAAGTCTGCATTTATGCAACTTTCGAGCACTTCAGAAACCGTTTTCGCAAATATACTTGATTTTAAGAAACTCATAGATACAACTGTAATAAGTTGGTTTAGTTGTCTGTCGTTCAATCTAACGCGAGAAATGTATTTATTAATTTATGTTATTTCCGTTAAATAAATAAATCCGTAATTAATTAAAACTATTTCTTAGAGGTAGAAATTGCTAATTTTACAGAGAGTTAGAGATAGATAACGATACATGATTTCCCTGTACCCAATATCCGGTTAAATTATGTGGAAAGTGGTCGCATAAAACCTCATGTACGGACTTCACACATGTGTAAGGGTGAGAACACCCCACACAACTGCGTACTTCGGTCGTGCTTAACTGTTGTATCCAAACTTTAAGCGCAATTATTCTACACTGTAAAACGTTTCGAAACGTTACTGATTAGTCCCGTGAAACGTTTTGGGATTTCACAAGAGTAGTAGACGGAGCGCTTCAGGTGACACGCTCTTTCTACTACTGGGGAAAGATGGCGGAGAAACTTTTTTCGCGGTGGCAACATCTTGGTTGGTGGCAGAAGTTCCTCGGGGAAGATTATGAGTTTCGGATTTGGACTTGGTATTTTTTTCGCACATTTTGGACTTTACCGTTTTTTTTTCGATTTAGATTATTTTTGCACATTTTGGACTTCGATTATTTGCTGCCTTTTTAGAATTTGATCATTTTCACACATTTCGGACTTTGACATTTTTTCACGAATTTTGGACTTTATGATTTTTTTTTTTTTTTGATTTAGATTATTTTTGCACATATTGGACTTCGATTATTTGCTGCCTTTTTGGACTTTGATCATTTATTTTCACACATTTCGGACTTTGACATTTTTTCACGAATTTTGGACTTTATGATTTTTTTTGATTTAGATTATTTTTGCATATTTTGGACTTCGATCATTTTGACACATTTCGAACTTTGATATTTTTTTATCACGAATTTTGGACTTTATGATTTTTTTTTTTATTTAGATTATTTTTGCACATATTGGACTTTGATCATTTTCTCACATTTCGGACATTGACATTTTTTCACGAATTTTGGACTTTATGATTCTTTCTGATTTAGTATATTTTTGTACATATTGAACTTCGATTATTTGCTGCCTTTTTGGACTTTGATCATTTATTTTCACACATTTCGGACTTTGACATTTTTTCACGAATTTTGGACTTTATGATTCTTTCTGATTTAGTATATTTTTGTACATATTGAACTTCGATTATTTGCTGCCTTTTTGGACTTTGATCATTTATTTTCACACATTTCGGACATTGACATTTTTTCACGAATTTTGGACTTTATGATTTTTTTTTGATTTAGATTATTTTTGCATATTTTGGACTTCGATCATTTTGACACATTTCGAACTTTGATATTTTTTTTATCACGAATTTTGGACTTTATGATTTTTTTTTTATTTAGATTATTTTTGCACATATTGGACTTTGATCATTTTCTCACATTTCGGACATTGACATTTTTTCACGAATTTTGGACTTTATGATTCTTTCTGATTTAGTATATTTTTGTACATATTGAACTTCGATTATTTGCTGCCTTTTTGGACTTTGATCATTTATTTTCACACATTTCGGACTTTGACATTTTTTCACGAATTTTGGACTTTATGATTTTTTCTGATTTAGTATATTTTTGTACATATTGAACTTCGATTATTTGCTGCCTTTTTGGACTTTGATCATTTATTTTCACACATTTCGGACATTGACATTTTTTCACGAATTTTGGACTTTATGATTTTTTTTATTTAGATTATTTTTGCATATTTTGGACTATGCTCATTTTCACACATTTCGGACATTGACATTTTTTCACGAATTTTGGACTTTATGATTCTTTCTGATTTAGTATATTTTTGTACATATTGAACTTCGATTATTTGCTGCCTTTTTGGACTTTGATCATTTATTTTCACACATTTCGGACTTTGACATTTTTTCACGAATTTTGGACTTTATGATTCTTTCTGATTTAGTATATTTTTGTACATATTGAACTTCGATTATTTGCTGCCTTTTTGGACTTTGATCATTTATTTTCACACATTTCGGACATTGACATTTTTTCACGAATTTTGGACTTTATGATTTTTTTTTGATTTAGATTATTTTTGCATATTTTGGACTTCGATCATTTTGACACATTTCGAACTTTGATATTTTTTTTATCACGAATTTTGGACTTTATGATTTTTTTTTTATTTAGATTATTTTTGCACATATTGGACTTTGATCATTTTCTCACATTTCGGACATTGACATTTTTTCACGAATTTTGGACTTTATGATTCTTTCTGATTTAGTATATTTTTGTACATATTGAACTTCGATTATTTGCTGCCTTTTTGGACTTTGATCATTTATTTTCACACATTTCGGACTTTGACATTTTTTCACGAATTTTGGACTTTATGATTTTTTCTGATTTAGTATATTTTTGTACATATTGAACTTCGATTATTTGCTGCCTTTTTGGACTTTGATCATTTATTTTCACACATTTCGGACATTGACATTTTTTCACGAATTTTGGACTTTATGATTTTTTTTATTTAGATTATTTTTGCATATTTTGGACTATGCTCATTTTCACACATTTCGGACATTGACATTTTTTCACGAATTTTCGAACTTTGATGTTTTTCCCCGATTTAGATTATTTTTGCACATTTTGGACTTCGATTATTACGCATTTTAGAACTTAGTATTTTTTTTTCACAATCAGTGATAAGAATTGAACCTTACTCTCTTTCAATCATATTTTTTATTTTCCCACCTATTCCTCCCATGCTACGTCTTCAAATGCCACGATTTAATTAATTTTAAAGCTTACAATCAATTTATCCTTTAGTATTAATTAAGACTTATCATTTAAGAATTTTCAATATATATTAGAAACTATCACTATTATTTTACTTAGTAACAAAGCTTTTTTTTTACTCCAGTTAGGATTTGTCAAAACATAGTTTTCACCAGTTAGATTTAATTCGCCGATTTTGTCAATTCAAAGTAATTAATTCTGTTTAGTATTTTTCATCTATATTTTACTTATTCATTTTTTTCAATCAATATTTTACTTATAAATTTTATCACGCCCTTTTTTTCGCGCATTTATTAAACTTGTTAACTAATTCACATTAATGTATATGAATTACTTTTTTTTTTATTTGCGCAAGAGACTTTACCATTTTACTTTACCATCTACAAACACCAGTAACCGAATTTCATCGAATTAAAAAAAAAAAATCACATTACAATTATTCTTCACAGTAATAACGTTTTACAATTAACTTAGAATTTATTAAAACATATACATTCTCCCTCTAGTTAGAATTTATTTAAATATAGAACATTCAAGAGTTAGATTTAATAAAAGTAATTCTCCGATTTAATAATTAACTTAGTCAATTCAACGCATTTAATTCGGATTATTTTTTTTTCATATTCAGTGCAATAGCTCACTTAACTGAATCATTTTTTTTTCATACGTTTCACTATTTTCTCATACATTTCACTATTTTCGTACATTTATTAAACTTGTAAAATACTTTACACACACTACAATATTAGAAAATCTTATTGTTTTTTAATACGAGAAACATTTTTCCGCTTTTTACTTTACAATCTACTAACACAATTTACCGAATTTCACTTAGAAAATCTCATTAGTAATATTGTCTAACTTGTATTTTTACTTTATTTATTTTACTTGTTTTTCTCACACTATCAAAGATTTTTCAATAATGTTAGGATTCATTAAAACAGCCAAAGTTACTTTCATCATTTTTAATGTATCGTTTTATTTAACTTAACCATTTTTCCACATACGTTTTTATTATTTTCATACAATTCTTAGACTTGTAAAATAAATTACGCTTTAATATATTCAAAAATACACCAGCAAACTGCGTTTTGAAGACAGGAGCCTTTACCATTTTAGTTTTCCATCTCCAAAGTCAAAACACAATTTGCCGAATTTCCCTTAAAAAATCTTATTATTAATGTTTTCGAACTTGTATTTTTCACAGAAGCAAAGTTTTTCACTCTAAGTTAGAATTTATTAAAATAGTAACTATTCAAGAGTTATGAGTTAATTAAAATGAATTAAACCTATCATTTTTTTTCACATTCACAATTATTTTATTTAACTTAATCATTTGCTTACCCATTTTATTATTTTCACGCATTTAATAAACTTGTAAACTAATTCACATTAGTATATTCGACATAGTTAATTTTCTTAACGCAAGGACTTTACAATCTACAAACACAATTTCCGGAATTTTACTTAGAAAATCTTATTACTAACTTGTATTTTTCACAGTAGCAAAGTTTTCTCCCCCTAATTAGTATTTATTGAAATCGCAACTGTTCAAGAGTTAGGTTTAATTCGATTTAATTCATATTAATTAATGCATATTATTTTCTTCATATTCACAATTATGTATTTTATTTAACTTAATCATCTTAATCATTTTCTTGCCCATTTTATTATTTTCACGCATTTATTAAACTTGTAAACTAATTTACATTAAACATATTCGACCTAGGTATTTTTCTTAGCGCAGGAGACTTTACAATCTACAAACACAATTTACAGAATTTCACTTAGGAAATCTCATTACTAATGTTTTTAAACTTGTATTTTTACTTTATTTATTTATTTTTTTCACGCCACCAAAGTTTTTTCAATAATGTTAGACTAGGGAAATTGCAGCTTTTCAAGAGTTTGGTTCAATTCTTTTCAGCCAAATTTACTTTCTTCATTTCAATATAATTCTTTCATCATTTTCAATGTATCATTTTATTTAACCTCAACCATTTTTCCTCATACTTTTTATTATTTTCATGCAATTCTTAGACATGTAAAATAAATTACGTTTTAGTGTATTCAAAAATACATCAGCATAGCTATTTTTTAAGACAGGAGACTTTACTATTTTACTTTACTATCTACGAAGCCAAACCACAATTTGAAGATTTTTAACTTAAAAAATCTTATTATTAATGTTTTAGAACTTGTATTTTTCACAGTAGCAAAGTTTTTTTTTCACTCTAGTTAGGATTTTAACAACTATTCAAAAGTTAGGTTTAATTCGATTTAATTAACTCAGATTATTTTTATATTCACAATTATTTTATTTAACTTAATCATATTCTCACCCATTTTATTATTTTCATACAATTACTGAACCCATAAAATTCATTACGCTTTAATATATTCAAAAATACTTCATCACAGTTCTTTTTTAACACATATATCATTTTTCAGAACACAATTTATCGAATTTCACTTTGAAAATCGTATTATTAATACTTTCAATCTTCAATTTGTACTTTATTTATTCACTTATTTATTTTTCTTTCACACTAGCAAAGTTTTTTCAATCAAGTTCGGCTAGAGAAATTGCAGCTTTTCAAGAGTTTTACTCAATTCGATTTAATTCATTAAATTGACATAGATATTTTTTTCTTATTCGCAATTATATTTTTTAACTTAATCGTTTTCTTATTCATTTTAATACTTTCACGCATTTATTGAACTTACAATGTAATTTACGCACTGTTATATTCAAAATACTTCATTATTATTATTATTACCATTATTATTTTACCATCTACAGACACCATTAACAGAATTTTACTGCGATATTCAAAAATCTTAGTAAACCTAATGTTTTCTGGACTCACATTTTTACTTTATGTATTTTACATACCACCAAGATTATTCTTTTCAATTATTCGAATCAATTTAACTCATGTAACTAACGCAGATTTTCAAAGCAACTACAGAGATAGTTCACGACTTTTAAATCAGAACGAATACTCAGAAACGATATTTTTTACGAAACTTAAGTAAGTAAGCAATTTCAAATGCTTCCAAAGCGTTTTCAGAATATACTTAAACATAGAAAATCCTGGTGAAAGGATATTAAAGTTTGTTCAACACATTTTTCAACTTATTACAATTATTATTTCCATAATCACTTTCAAGAATTTTTCAGTTGAACATTGAAAACATAAGTTTAACATAAAGCACTTAAGCATATAAATTCAAAAAAATTGGAATAGAAACATAAATCTTCAAGACTTGAATACTTACGATTAAACAAAACTCAAACATAAATAAAATTTAGAAACAGAAACATACAATCTTTATAACTTGAACATTAAGAAAGAAGGAAAACATAATCCTAAAAATTTCCTTCACATACAATTAACTAATTAAAAGTAAAAAATCTTTGAAACTTACCCCAAGTTTGCTGAAATGATGTTTTTTTTTATAAAAGTACTGAAAGAAGTTACAAACTGTGAGTCGTTATCAAATACACAACATCAAAATATTGTAACCTCAATTCAGCCCTTATTTCAATCAAACCAACAGTCATAACGGAAATAATTTTTCCCGTATGCGACACCGATTCACGCCAGAGTTGTATTAAAATATTTTAATTATTATTTTCTTTTCAAATTTTTAATGCAGAATGAACTCTCATACAACCGACAGACACGAAAAACCAAACTGATCTGATTTTTACGAAGCCTCGCAAACAAACTTCCCCTAGTCATGTGGTATCATAGTTAGTCATCGATGAGGAATGAATCAGTCTGATTTTCCTATCACGTGTGAGAAAGCAAGCCCTTTACGATATGCACAGCTCCATTACGCTATGCGAAATGTACATGCTAAACCACAATTATTGAAATAATTTTTTTTCCGAACTTAACTGTTTTCAAAAGTATATTTATCCCATTCGTTTAACATAACTCGCACATAGTCAGAGACTTGATTTTTTCAGTTCATAGTCATTCTGCAAGTGTATTTTTACATTATCACTGCTTATGCATTGCAATTATTTATTTTTCGCTACATAATTGTTTTCGTATTTCCAACTATTTCAACGATTTCCCGATCGAATAATAGGACTTTGATCACATTTAACAGTGTTTATTTTCCATACTTTGAAATTTTCAAAAGTATTTTCTTTTCGCTTCAACGAACGAAGTATTCAAATTATGAATTTTTCTTCTCACTTATCAGTTGTTCTATTATAATTTTTTCTAAATATATTTGTACTGGCTAGCAATCAAAATATTTTTACCCGAACTTAACAGTTTTCAATAGTTGGTTTATCCCATTCGTTTCTCACGCACAGACTTGATTTTTCCAATTCATAGTCATTCAATGAGAGTATTTTTAATATTTTCAATGCTTTTATGCATTACATTTAATTATTTTTCCAAAAACACAACGATTTTTGCATTTCCAATTATTTCAACGATTTTCCAAAAGGACTTTGATCGTATTTAGCAGTGTTTATTTTCAATACTTAGAAATTTTGAAGAGTATTTTCTCGTTTCAGCGTACGAAATATTCAAATTTAGCTTATGTATGATGACGAGAAACTTTATAGTAATTGCAACACAACAATAGTTTTAAGACTTAATATGCATTATGTAACCTTAGATACGAGTTTTGTCGCTCATTACTGCATTGATACAGCTATTAAGTAATTTCATTATCTCTGCTTATTACTTACAACTCAGATTAGTTTAGTTGTACACTATTAAGGTGTGCAATCTAAGACTAGCGAAATTAATTCATGTAACCAGATGTTTAGTTAAAAGTTATAAATCGAAGAGCATAATTACTGACAACATTACAATTTTTGAATCAAATATTCGGAAATTGTGAACATGGAAAAAGTTCAAATGCTATGTCCATATACTTATACCAAATCACCCGAAACGAAAGTTTTTACAAATTTAAAGATTTTATTACAATTCTCAATATGTTCTACCATTTCAACAACAACAACAAAAATATATATCCAAATTAGGATTTTCGATATCATTTTTCAAGAAACCATTTTTTTTTTAAACTAACACTTATTTCAATTTTTCATTTCATATTTCAGAGTTTCGCATCACATTTAAGGAAAATCACACAAACACCAGTCAAATGCAAAGTAATGAATTCTTCAAGTTTTTATAACTTCTGTCCTTCTATAACAAACTTCAAATTGTTAACGTATGCATACTACAGTATCATAATATAATCAAAATCATAAAAAAGTTACAAACTTCGAGACTGAAAAACTGTAAGACAATATTTCCAAAGTACGTTCGAGAATTTACCCAATTGAACCAATGTATGAAAATAATAACACCTTTTAATTATTTGATAACATTGTTCAAAAATAGAGATGGTTAATTAAGAATTTAAAAAAAATTAATAATTTACAGAAAACCTGAAATTTTTAAAAAAAAAATAAATAAAATAATAATTATTATTAAAAGAAGAACTTTCACGAAAAAAGTATAGTACCCATAGGGCAAGGTCGTAAAGTCCTGTTGTATCACTCTTTTGTTGTACCTTATTTTGTACAAACTATTTTAAATTTTATTGATAATATTTCTCCTCTTTGACTCCCTGCAAATTTTAGCCGGGTTATGAACGTTGATGGAGGGGGGTTCGTTCAAGTATAGTACGAGCTGCTTTATTGAGTCAAAATTGAGGAGCTGGATGTTCCTTTGGTTTTGGGTAAACCCATCACGTATTTTGCAGCAATTCTCCTCGTCTCTTGTTGTGTAAACAGTTTTTCGAGACACCTGGAATTCAACAAGAAAAAAAAAAGAAATCAGCAAATCACCAAGGGAAAAAAATATTTAGGACTTATATTCCAGAAGAAAAAAAATACGCACCAGACACAAAAACTGAGATGGATCCACCGTCCAATTCGTCCTTAAAATATCCTAAAAAGTTACCATGAACGGGGGGGGCGTTGGCACCATCTCAGTTTTTTGTGTCTGGTGCGTATTTTTTTCTTCTGGAATATAAGTCCTAAATATTTTTTTCCCTTGGTGATTTGCTGATTTCTTTTTTTTTTCTTGTTGAATTCCAGGTGTCTCGAAAAACTGTTTACACAACAAGAGACGAGGAGAATTGCTGCAAAATACGTGATGGGTTTACCCAAAACCAAAGGAACATCCAGCTCCTCAATTTTGACTCAATAAAGCAGCTCGTACTATACTTGAACGAACCCCCCTCCATCAACGTTCATAACCCGGCTAAAATTTGCAGGGAGTCAAAGAGGAGAAATATTATCAATAAAATTTAAAATAGTTTGTACAAAATAAGGTACAACAAAAGAGTGATACAACAGGACTTTACGACCTTGCCCTATGGGTACTATACTTTTTTCGTGAAAGTTCTTCTTTTAATAATAATTATTATTTTATTTATTTTTTTTTTAAAAATTTCAGGTTTTCTGTAAATTATTAATTTTTTTTTAAATTCTTAATTAACCATCTCTATTTTTGAACAATGTTATCAAATAATTAAAAGGTGTTATTATTTTCATACATTGGTTCAATTGGGTAAATTCTCGAACGTACTTTGGAAATATTGTCTTACAGTTTTTCAGTCTCGAAGTTTGTAACTTTTTTATGATTTTGATTATATTATGATACTGTAGTATGCATACGTTAACAATTTGAAGTTTGTTATAGAAGGACAGAAGTTATAAAAACTTGAAGAATTCATTACTTTGCATTTGACTGGTGTTTGTGTGATTTTCCTTAAATGTGATGCGAAACTCTGAAATATGAAATGAAAAATTGAAATAAGTGTTAGTTTAAAAAAAAAATGGTTTCTTGAAAAATGATATCGAAAATCCTAATTTGGATATATATTTTTGTTGTTGTTGTTGAAATGGTAGAACATATTGAGAATTGTAATAAAATCTTTAAATTTGTAAAAACTTTCGTTTCGGGTGATTTGGTATAAGTATATGGACATAGCATTTGAACTTTTTCCATGTTCACAATTTCCGAATATTTGATTCAAAAATTGTAATGTTGTCAGTAATTATGCTCTTCGATTTATAACTTTTAACTAAACATCTGGTTACATGAATTAATTTCGCTAGTCTTAGATTGCACACCTTAATAGTGTACAACTAAACTAATCTGAGTTGTAAGTAATAAGCAGAGATAATGAAATTACTTAATAGCTGTATCAATGCAGTAATGAGCGACAAAACTCGTATCTAAGGTTACATAATGCATATTAAGTCTTAAAACTATTGTTGTGTTGCAATTACTATAAAGTTTCTCGTCATCATACATAAGCTAAATTTGAATATTTCGTACGCTGAAACGAGAAAATACTCTTCAAAATTTCTAAGTATTGAAAATAAACACTGCTAAATACGATCAAAGTCCTTTTGGAAAATCGTTGAAATAATTGGAAATGCAAAAATCGTTGTGTTTTTGGAAAAATAATTAAATGTAATGCATAAAAGCATTGAAAATATTAAAAATACTCTCATTGAATGACTATGAATTGGAAAAATCAAGTCTGTGCGTGAGAAACGAATGGGATAAACCAACTATTGAAAACTGTTAAGTTCGGGTAAAAATATTTTGATTGCTAGCCAGTACAAATATATTTAGAAAAAATTATAATAGAACAACTGATAAGTGAGAAGAAAAATTCATAATTTGAATACTTCGTTCGTTGAAGCGAAAAGAAAATACTTTTGAAAATTTCAAAGTATGGAAAATAAACACTGTTAAATGTGATCAAAGTCCTATTATTCGATCGGGAAATCGTTGAAATAGTTGGAAATACGAAAACAATTATGTAGCAAAAAATAAATAATTGCAATGCATAAGCAGTGATAATGTAAAAATACACTTGCAGAATGACTATGAACTGAAAAAATCAAGTCTCTGACTATGTGCGAGTTATGTTAAACGAATGGGATAAATATACTTTTGAAAACAGTTAAGTTCGGAAAAAAAATTATTTCAATAATTGTGGTTTAGCATGTACATTTCGCATAGCGTAATGGAGCTGTGCATATCGTAAAGGGCTTGCTTTCTCACACGTGATAGGAAAATCAGACTGATTCATTCCTCATCGATGACTAACTATGATACCACATGACTAGGGGAAGTTTGTTTGCGAGGCTTCGTAAAAATCAGATCAGTTTGGTTTTTCGTGTCTGTCGGTTGTATGAGAGTTCATTCTGCATTAAAAATTTGAAAAGAAAATAATAATTAAAATATTTTAATACAACTCTGGCGTGAATCGGTGTCGCATACGGGAAAAATTATTTCCGTTATGACTGTTGGTTTGATTGAAATAAGGGCTGAATTGAGGTTACAATATTTTGATGTTGTGTATTTGATAACGACTCACAGTTTGTAACTTCTTTCAGTACTTTTATAAAAAAAAACATCATTTCAGCAAACTTGGGGTAAGTTTCAAAGATTTTTTACTTTTAATTAGTTAATTGTATGTGAAGGAAATTTTTAGGATTATGTTTTCCTTCTTTCTTAATGTTCAAGTTATAAAGATTGTATGTTTCTGTTTCTAAATTTTATTTATGTTTGAGTTTTGTTTAATCGTAAATATTCAAGTCTTGAAGATTTATGTTTCTATTCCAAATTTTTTGAATTTATATGCTTAAGTGCTTTATGTTAAACTTATGTTTTCAATGTTCAACTGAAAAATTCTTGAAAGTGATTATGGAAATAATAATTGTAATAAGTTGAAAAATGTGTTGAACAAACTTTAATATCCTTTCACCAGGATTTTCTATGTTTAAGTATATTCTGAAAACGCTTTGGAAGCATTTGAAATTGCTTACTTACTTAAGTTTCGTAAAAAATATCGTTTCTGAGTATTCGTTCTGATTTAAAAGTCGTAAACTATCTCTGTAGTTGCTTTGAAAATCTGCGTTAGTTACATGAGTTAAATTGATTCGAATAATTGAAAAGAATAATCTTGGTGGTATGTAAAATACATAAAGTAAAAATGTGAGTCCAGAAAACATTAGGTTTACTAAGATTTTTGAATATCGCAGTAAAATTCTGTTAATGGTGTCTGTAGATGGTAAAATAATAATGGTAATAATAATAATAATGAAGTATTTTGAATATAACAGTGCGTAAGTTACATTGTAAGTTCAATAAATGCGTGAAAGTATTAAAATGAATAAGAAAACGATTAAGTTAAAAAATATAATTGCGAATAAGAAAAAAATATCTATGTCAATTTAATGAATTAAATCGAATTGAGTAAAACTCTTGAAAAGCTGCAATTTCTCTAGCCGAACTTGATTGAAAAAACTTTGCTAGTGTGAAAGAAAAATAAATAAGTGAATAAATAAAGTACAAATTGAAGATTGAAAGTATTAATAATACGATTTTCAAAGTGAAATTCGATAAATTGTGTTCTGAAAAATGATATATGTGTTAAAAAAGAACTGTGATGAAGTATTTTTGAATATATTAAAGCGTAATGAATTTTATGGGTTCAGTAATTGTATGAAAATAATAAAATGGGTGAGAATATGATTAAGTTAAATAAAATAATTGTGAATATAAAAATAATCTGAGTTAATTAAATCGAATTAAACCTAACTTTTGAATAGTTGTTAAAATCCTAACTAGAGTGAAAAAAAACTTTGCTACTGTGAAAAATACAAGTTCTAAAACATTAATAATAAGATTTTTTAAGTTAAAAATCTTCAAATTGTGGTTTGGCTTCGTAGATAGTAAAGTAAAATAGTAAAGTCTCCTGTCTTAAAAAATAGCTATGCTGATGTATTTTTGAATACACTAAAACGTAATTTATTTTACATGTCTAAGAATTGCATGAAAATAATAAAACGTATGAGGAAAAATGGTTGAGGTTAAATAAAATGATACATTGAAAATGATGAAAGAATTATATTGAAATGAAGAAAGTAAATTTGGCTGAAAAGAATTGAATCAAACTCTTGAAAAGCTGCAATTTCCCTAGTCTAACATTATTGAAAAAACTTTGGTGGCGTGAAAAAAATAAATAAATAAAGTAAAAATACAAGTTTAAAAACATTAGTAATGAGATTTCCTAAGTGAAATTCTGTAAATTGTGTTTGTAGATTGTAAAGTCACCTGCGCTAAGAAAAATACCTAGGTCGAATATGTTTAATGTAAATTAGTTTACAAGTTTAATAAATGCGTGAAAATAATAAAATGGGCAAGAAAATGATTAAGATGATTAAGTTAAATAAAATACATAATTGTGAATATGAAGCAAATAATATGCATTAATTAATATGAATTAAATCGAATTAAACCTAACTCTTGAACAGTTGCGATTTCAATAAATACTAATTAGGGGGGAGGGAAACTTTGCTACTGTGAAAAATACAAGTTAGTAATAAGATTTTCTAAGTAAAATTCCGGAAATTGTGTTTGTAGATTGTAAAGTCCTTGCGTTAAGAAAATTAACTATGTCGAATATACTAATGTGAATTAGTTTACAAGTTTATTAAATGCGTGAAAATAATAAAATGGGTAAGCAAATGATTAAGTTAAATAAAATAATTGTGAATGTGAAAAAAAAATGATAGGTTTAATTCATTTTAATTAAACTCATAACTCTTGAATAGTTACTATTTTAATAAATTCTAACTTAGAGTGAAAAACTTTGCTTCTGTGAAAAATACAAGTTCGAAAACATTAATAATAAGATTTTTTAAGGGAAATTCGGCAAATTGTGTTTTGACTTTGGAGATGGAAAACTAAAATGGTAAAGGCTCCTGTCTTCAAAACGCAGTTTGCTGGTGTATTTTTGAATATATTAAAGCGTAATTTATTTTACAAGTCTAAGAATTGTATGAAAATAATAAAAACGTATGTGGAAAAATGGTTAAGTTAAATAAAACGATACATTAAAAATGATGAAAGTAACTTTGGCTGTTTTAATGAATCCTAACATTATTGAAAAATCTTTGATAGTGTGAGAAAAACAAGTAAAATAAATAAAGTAAAAATACAAGTCAGACAATATTACTAATGAGATTTTCTAAGTGAAATTCGGTAAATTGTGTTAGTAGATTGTAAAGTAAAAAGCGGGAAAAATGTTTCTCGTATTAAAAAACAATAAGAT
>NW_026557730.1:0-66468 GCF_026930045.1 Uloborus diversus
TGTATTTCATAAAATAAAAAGTCCTCTTTCATTTATTACATCCAATGCGCTGAATATTTTATTCCTTTCTCATGTGAATAATAAATTTCATTCATATTGACAGGCTATTTCCAATGTCTTTCTGCATGAATCTTGACAATTACTAAATACTCTTAGTTTTTAATTTCAATGCATCTAACTTCTCGTGATACAATTGTTAGTGATATTCTTCAAGAACACGTTCTCCAGTTGCAGTCAACAATTTTGGAACATGTTCTGCTGGAAGTGATTCCCTCCTTTACTGCAAAAAAAAGTGCTGTTGCTAAACACCTGCTACAGCTTATAAATTTAAAAAAAAAAGTATTACCCAAATATAACTCTTTATAACATGGCTGTGTGTGTGTGCAAGTCGGATGGTGATAGCTCTGAAATTTGCATGAAGCTGTGACATTTAGAAATATTTCTGTATCGATGATATAGCACTTTTTTTCAAATGTATTACATTCATAATTAGTTGTATCTGTTTGTCAAATGTCATGTTGGAATTTTTTTTTTTTTTTGGGGGGGGGGGGGGGTGGGACTGCGGTTTTCTTTTGTGCAGATACAACAAAGAGCGCTTTTAATAACAGATTTTACCAAGGTTTCATTATTTTGAAGAAGGGGTAATGCAGCTAATAATTTAAACCTGGAACTTCAATACTTTAAATTTGTTCTTTTCTTGTTCTACTTCATCATCCAATTTCTACTTTTAGTTCCATTCTGAACTAACTTTGGTAATTATGCTAGGTTTTTAAAATTATATATTTTTTTTTTATCGTCCTCTCTTTTTAGCTTACTCTATTTTTAACCGACTTCAAAAAGGAGGCGGTTATCAATTCATACCGTATGTATGTTTTTTTTTTTTGTTTGTCCACTCATAGCGTCTCACCTAGTGAACCGATTTTGATGATTCTTTTTTTAATGGATATGGAATGGCTCAACTTAGGTCCCATTACTTTGTTTGACCATATTTGTTCTTTAGAAAAAAAGTTATGGGCAAAAAACAGTAAATTTTATGCAATTTCCCTATTAAATGATTTTGTAGCGAAGTTCGCACTTTTCATCAGTGGATAACGGTGGCTCAGTGGTAGAATTCTCGCCTCCCACACGAGCGACCTGGGTTCAAATCCCGACTAGGACAAAGTGAATTTTACTAAAATGTCGTTTCTACTGTTTCCCGTATTTTCTCGAATCTTCTATTAATTTCTGTATCTTTCCAAGTCTGGAAAGTTCCAGCACTTTCTCAAGTTGTATATAAGGAGATGTAACGTTCATTCGTGGTTTTGAATAAAGATCTCGAGTTAAGACTAACGAGTATTCGCTTCATTTGGCTTTCACATTGTCTTCGCTATCTTCATCTACGCGACAATAGGAAACTCATTGTTATAAAAGTTTGGTGCCATATAACAGTAACATTAATAGTAATTGTAATGATAATTTTGAATGAAGGCTTCTCTGAAGCAAGCATCAAATTTCTTCAAGGGATATTTCGATAATGGGGAATCTGGCGCTGTCGTCTCATTTTTTAACCGACTTCAAAAAGGAGGCGGTTATCAGTTCATACCGTATGTATGTTTTTTTTTTTTTTTTGTTTGTCCACTCATAGCGTCTCACCTAGTGAACCGATTTTGATGATTCTTTTTTTAATGGATAGAGGATGGCTCAACTTAGGTCCCATTACTTTGTTGGACCATATTTGTTCTTTAGAAAAAAAGTTATGGGCAAAAAACAGTAAATTTCCCTATTAAATGATTAAAATGATATTGTAGCAAAGTTCGCACTTGTCATCCGTGGATAACGGTGGCTCAGTGGTAGAACTCTCGTCTCACACACGAGCAACCTGGGTTCAAATCCCGACTAGGACAAAGTGAATTTTACTAAAATTTCGTTTCTACTGTTTTCCGTATTTTTTCGAATGTTCTATTAATTTCTGTATCTTTTCAAGTCTGGAAAGTTCCAGCACTTTTTCAAGTTGTATATAAGGAGATGTAACGCTCATTCGTGGATCTGAATAAAGATCTCGAGTTGAGACTAACGAGTATTCGGTTCATTTGGCTTTCACATTGTCTTCGCTATCTTCATCTACGCGACAATATGAAACTCATTGTTATAAAAGTTTGGTGCCATATAACTGTAACATTAATAGTAATTGTAATGATAATTTTGAATAAAGGCTTTTCTAAAGCAATACAGTGATATAGAGCCGCACTTCTTACTAGGTAACTTCTTACTTTTACTGAAATATCCACATTTACACTAAAAAGAATGAAATAAAAAAATTTTGAAAAAAAAAATAGAACCGACTTCAAAATTGCTCTAAAAAGTGAAAAATAATTTTATTCTTTAAACACCATCGATAATACTTTTAAACATAATTTTTGAAGTTGGCGCAAAAACAAAAAGTAAAATCCATTGTAACCATGCTTCGTTCATATTTTTATCAAAAAATCATCCAAACTTAGGAACGAAACATTTATATCGTTACTCAAATATGCTGTCATCAATGCGTAATGCATGTGGTAGTGAAGAAATTGGACGTGGTTAAATTTATACTTGTAGTTGAGTTATGGCTGTGAATGGTTTTATCGATCGTTTTTGCGCCAACTTCAAAAATTATGTTTAAAAGTATTATCGATGGTGTTTAAAGAATAAAATTATTTTTCACTTTTTAGAGCAATTTTGAAGTCGGTTCTATTTTTTTTTCAAAATTTTTGGCGTAAATAATTTTATTTTAGTAACCCTGCTGATTTATAGTAACACTATGTGAATTATCAAACTCTTCCTTTCTTCAGTGCTATTGCTCCATAGTAGGGGTAAACCTAACCTGGAAGCGAGGTGATGCAGTGATTAGGATCTGCTTAGCCTTCACAATGCTACCATTAGGTTTGACTCAAACTCTGTATATTTTTATCGTTATCATCTATGCCGATAACAGATGATCGGGGCTAAGTAAGAAAATACAGGATTGCATCATGAGCAACTTAGATGCTGTGGAATGTAAATTAGTTAGGAAAAACGTAATACTTAAATGGTTATAATTAAATTAACTACGCATGATTTCCAGAGAGGAACGAAGATAAGTTTTTAGTGTCAATCGCTTAAAGTTTAACGCGTGTCAATAGTTTTTTTTTAGTATGGAGCATTTTTAAGAAAAAAATGTGAAGTTTCGTGATGGTAACTTCTTATTATTTCTGAAATACCTACATTTACACTAAAAAGAATAAAATAAAAAAATTTTGAAAAAAAATAGAACCGACTTCAAAATTGCTCTAAAAAGTGAAAAATAATTTTATTCTTTAAACACCATCGATAATGCTTTTAAACATAATTTTTGAAGTTGGCGCAAAAACGATAGATAAAATCATTCACAGCCATAACTCAAATAAAACTATAAATTTAACCAGGACCAGTTTCTTCACTATCACATACATTATGCATTGATGACAGCATATTTGAATAGCGGTATAAATGTTTCGTTCGTAACTTTGGATGCTTTTCTGAAAAAAAATATGAACGAAGCATGGTTACACTGGATTTTACGTTTTGTTTTTGCGCCAACTTCAAAAATTATGTTTAAAAGCATTATCGATGGTGTTTAAAGAATAAAATTATTTTTCACTTTTTAGAGCAATTTTGAAGTCGGTTCTATTTTTTTTCAAAAATTTTTTTATACTTTCCGTAATTTTCATGTTTTCCTTTACTTCTTAATTATTTCGCCTCCTATTTTGCCTTTCTGCAGCAATCAATGGCATTTGTGCAATTTGTTTGAGGTTCATTACCGAAAAGAGAAATGTGACTGATGTTACATATTTTAAATAAGTTTTAAATAATTAAATTCAACTACTGCTAAATATTTAAGGGATTAATATTAAAGACATCACCATAAATGAAGAGAATATTTCATTTTATTAACTTGGGTTTGTTTTTGTCTAAGCAATGCAAACTTTTATACAATTTTGTGACTGATGTTACATTAGAGAGAGTATGAGGCCTAGTTTTAAAAAAATTGTTAAAAGACAATTATAACAGTTTAAAGTTTCTTTGTTGGTCTAATCTCTTCCTGTGTAAACTAAATTTCAATAAAAAATAAGATTGTATACATAACAATTAATTCCTAAGTGAAAAAAAAGGATTAACTTTCAGAGCCGATTATACAACGACACATGGGCACTAGTGTTGTTCAAATTTGCCTATAAACTTACAAAAAAATGTGTTTATAACTTTTTTTGCATAGTTTTACAAAAATACAGTCTTTTTCTCCTCATATGAAAGAAAAAAATTACTGATACAATACTACACAAAACATTTAAGCATTAATCTCCGCACCTGTTTATTTTCCCCTAAAATTGTTTTCATAAAACATATCTGAATAATGATTTTAAAAAATATCAGAACGTATTTTTGAAAAACTCAAAATAAATTCTAACTATATTTCTGTATCATTCTGTTTAAGAATGTAATCTTTGGTTTTAAACTTACAAACTTCACGACCCCCCCCCCCCCTTCCCCCCGGCGCGCCCAAAAAAAGAAATAATTTGACACAGTTAAATCTATTTTTTTTTCTAATATATTTTTACGTTGCTCATTGTTCTGTACATTTTTCAGAGCTTTTGTCTGTTTTTTTATTTCTTACATTATTATTTTGAATTATGGAAGTAAAGTTCTATTTGAAATTCAATTAGGAATAAAAATGTTATCACCAAATTTCTACAACAAGTTTACTAATAAAAATGAACTTTTGAAGTGTGAACGAAACACTGTTAGCCTCGTTTAAATATGTTTTAATGTTTTGATATGAGTTATATTTTTATGGCGCATTAGGATTTTAATTATTAAGCTAGGGTCTGGTGGGGTAAAGTGGTCATAAAATCGTTGGTTTTCAAGTTATATGTGAATAATAAATACAATAAATTCTTGAAACATTTAAACTTTTTTGTTT
The DNA here is from genome assembly GCF_026930045.1 of Uloborus diversus. Taxonomy (NCBI): domain Eukaryota; kingdom Metazoa; phylum Arthropoda; class Arachnida; order Araneae; family Uloboridae; genus Uloborus; species Uloborus diversus. The sequence goes on from NW_026557730.1 coordinate 4,958, forward strand.
TTACTTTACATTGCATTATTAAAGCACACAGTACATAAAGTTTTAGGAAAATAAATATTGATTTAAGTAGCTTTATTAATACTTTCTTTTTTCTTTGTATTTATAACCACTTTTCCCCATGTGGTGGGGGAAAGTGGTCATAGCATGAGGTAAAGTGGTCATAGTTAAAAATAGATACAAAACCATTATAAACAGCCCCAATATTTGTATATTTCGGTTATTTTTATAGTTACAAGTATATGGCACAAGCATATGCGTGTATACACGAGTATATACGTGTCGTGTAAACATTAGTAAACACGTTCATATATGAGTAGATACATGTATGCATCAGATACATGCATGCACGTTCCTACTGAAGTATATACGTGTATACACGAGTATATAAGCATGTATACGTGATTACCTACAGGAGTGTATACGTGTCTACACGAGTTAATTCGTGGATACATCCAGTGCGTGTTCGTATGTGTCTACTCACATATATATATTGTGAAGCACGAGTATGTACGTATGTATACGTGCAAACACGATCATATACCTGTATAGACGTATATACGTACATTTACGTGTATACACCAGTACATGTATATATACACGAGTATATAAGCTTATATACATTTTTGCCTACAGAATGAATCCAAGCTTTTGGGCAAAAATCTAAGGAGTATGAGAGGGGAGGATAATAAGCTAAGAATTTTAAGGAACTTACGTTCGCTGACGCGCTACATGAACACAAAGTCAGAAACTGAACAACAAATGGAAACAAATCACAATTTTGTTACACAAAGATGATTTTACCAAACATTTTAGTTTTTAAGAAATTTTTAGAGCAGTTGTTAAAAGTTACGGCCTGTAGTAGCTCTAATACAAGCATCGCAACAAAGGCACAGCGACAGATGAAACGTTTTCAAAACTCTCGTTATTGCAACAGAGAGTGATTTGTGATTGCGACGTACATGTATTACAGCTGCAGGCCGAAAATTTTATCAATCGCTTTAAAACTTTCTTGAGACCTAAAATGTTGTGTAAAGTTCTCGTTGTATAATAAATTTGTGACCTGTTTTGCATCCATCAGTTTCTGGCTTTGTGTGCATGTAGCGCGTCAGCATTGTGTTTGTGACCATATGTTCCTTATGATTCTTGCTTCTTATGCTCCCCTCTGACACATATTAGTAATTTGCCTAAAAGTTTAAACTCACCCTGTTTACTTGTATATCATATGCTTGTATGTAACTGTCTACTCGAGTACGTACGCGTATATTCGTGTCTATCTGAGTATATTATAAGTGTTTATATTATATATATATATATATATATATATATATATATATATATATACACGAGTATAAGCGAGTATATACCTGTATAGTCGAACGTATATCTGTATAGATTAAAAATACTTGCAGATACCCATATACGTATCTATTGGTGGATTTATGTTAATACGTTTATATACGTACCTACACGAGTATATACATATGCATATGCATATGCTCGTGTATTTAACCCTGTTTACTGTAAAAACAATACATATTAAGTGAAATTAATATTTAATTTATATCTGCCTTATACTTAACGGTTAAGTGACATTAAAAGAACAATATTTGTTAAACCTAATATTATGGCCACTTTACCCCATCGTACTTAAATTGTTCTAAAAAATTATCTAAAAGAGATTCAGCTAACTGCTAATGAGTAACAGTTCTTGAGACATGTAGGAAGCGTTCTATGCAGTCAATCTGACCATAATTCTAACAAACAAAATTTCCCAAGAAAGTTAAAAGAGGTGTTTAGATTTAAAAACTTTTCATATTCACGCAAAATATTTTTTTTACCGAATAAAATTTTGCCAGTTGTAAAATTTTGTATTCGAAATGTAGTTTCCAACTGCCCTACTCTGTAATAAAATTTTCACATTCATTCGAACATTTATTTCCAAGCTATAGCCATTTATTTGACGAATGACCACTTTACCCCATTGACCACTTTCCCCACCCAGACCCTATGGTTCGGGCAAACCTACTCTTGTAGCGTCGTAATGGCGTGATTAGGATCGGCGTAACATATACAATGCTGCCTGCTTTAGTTTGCCTCAATTATAAGGGGCCATTCATAAATTACGTAAGGGTCTCGAGGGAAGGGGGGTTGGAAAAATCTCTACATATCCTTACTTAAGGGGGAGGGAGGGGCCAGACCCATTCTTGCGTACTAATATTTTCCAAGTTGATATTTTATATTAGAAAGCGTGCGGTCAAGTGATTTGGCAGGGATCACATTTCATTTGCTTTCGGGAGGTAAAAAAACTTATAAGGCTGAGCTGTTTTTTACTTGTTTTTCAAAGAATGAATAATGTAAAATATAATAAAAAGAATCGCACTGTGTATAGCATGTCTTATTCTTAATTAGTATCGCATCATATACCAAAAATTATTGTCGATAAAACACTCAGTCTATATTCGTTTTAGCAAATATTTCTTTGCACAAAAAGGTTTTTAAAATTAGTTTAATAATAGTGAATTTAATATCGATTCCAGTGATGTTTGATTCGTTATTTTATTATTTTGAAAAAAAGAAATGGAATCTCACGTAAAGTAGGGGGCGAGGGGTTAGAAAAATCTTACTTACCCATGCATGGGGGGAGTAAGGGGGGTCAAAAATTGGCAAAACCACCCATACTTAATTAATGAATGGCCCCAGGAGCCGCCGCCCTGTGCTCGCTATCGGCGGTCACAAGTCCCCAGAAACTGCAAGCAGTTTCATTCATCGCAATCAATGCATTATTAATGCGTTTACTAAAAAAGTATGCTTACCTTTCATATAGCAAAAAAAAAAAAAAAAAATTGAATTCTGAAATTTTGAATTCAAATTATATGTTTCGCAATCACGAGTTGCGACAAAACCCTATTCTTTTGGGTTATTGTTTCTAAAAAAGGCTCCTATCCCCCCCCCCCCCCTCTGTTCTACCTGTGGCCCCAGTTGAGAAACCCTGGTTTTGAACAAAAACTATTTTTTATATTCAGGGGGGCTCAAGGAAGATTTGAGGGCATTTTATGGAGCATGCGTGATTGCTCCAATGGAGAACTGGTACATGCGTCATTGTCCACCGCATATTGTTCTTCCCTTCGGCTACACAATAATTCGGCGCTAAAGTCTTAGATCATCAACACATACACATAGATACGGCAAGTGAGTGTGGTTGTTGACTCAGGAATCTTCGCGGGGGAAAGTGATTGAAAACCACGTGACTCCGTCCTACCACGGAAAAGAGTTTCCAGAGTCTGCACTAAATCTCGTAGGGATTTGAATAGTCGTCGATTTTAATTTTTTACCTTCTGCCTGAAATGTTTTAGCACTTTTTTTTTGTCATCCGCAATCACATAGTTTACAATTCATGGATAAGTGTTTTTTTCTTTTCTATTTTTTTTTTCATTTTCTACAGTATGTTGTTGAGTTATGCCGATTTAAAAACGGTTCTAAAAGTTGCGCTGTCGTAGAATAGAGACAAAGGAAGAAAATGCTGAAATCTAAAGGACCAAACCCCGTGGTACACGGCGGCGAAGTTATTTGATCTTCTCCCCGGATATTAAAACTTGCCGCCTTTACTCCTGCTTCAGCACATAAAATAGTGACTGAATGGAATGGATTGTCTATCTTTCAATAGTCTAAGGCTTAAGTACCGTCAAACAAGGACGAAACTGCAGTCTCTGGATGGGATAACCGGGCTGACGATATATTGCATGCAGGGGTGCCCAACTAAGGTGGGGGTCATGGCGCAGACTACACCATTGAAATTTTTAGGGGTTTTTTGAGGGGTATTTTTTGTGGGGAGGGGTTTTTGTTATATTTATGGGGTGCACCCTTGATTTTAAAGAGGTGGGCACCCCTCTTGCATGTAGTTCTGCCGTAGCCCTGACTTAGGGATGGTAACTTACTGCGAATAACCTGTACTTGTTTTTTGTTTATACCTTGCTCTTGTTTAAACTAGTTCAATCTTTGGACTATGTTTCATTGTTTCTTTAGCTATTCTCTACTTAGCAGTAAGTTACTACCCCTAAGTCAGGGCTAAGGCAGAACTAAATGCAATATTACAGACAGACAGCTATCACATTCAGAGACTGCAGTTTCATTCTTATTAGAATTCATCAGTCTGGATTAGTGAATAACCGAGCTGGAGGCAGATATCATCTCATTGAAGCTGAGAGTGTCAGCAAACTGGTAGATAAAGTAAATTTATCTCACCAGCGAGTATCCGCAGCATGGTGCGGTTCACTAATCTAGACTGATGAATTCTAACAAGAATGAAACTGCAGTCTCTGAATGTGATGACCAGCAGTCTGGTATATTGCATTGCCTTACCCCTGGCTTAGGGGTTAACTTACTACTGAATACCCAAGCTTTGCCTTCAATTCACGAGTCGAACCGCAACATGGTGCGGTTACTCGCTAATGAGAGGAATTTACTTTATCTACCAGTTTGCTGACACTCTCAGCTTCAATGAGATGGCATCTGCCTCCAGCTCAGTTATTCACTTATCCAGACTGATGAGTTCTTTCTTATAAGAATGAAACTGCAGTTTCTGGATGTGAAAACTGGACTATCTGGTATATTGCATGTATTCTCTACTTAATCTGTCTAGAACATTCTTCAATGTTGACGGTGCCTTTAGCATCACTCAAAAGATCTCTCTATGAAGAGATCCTGAAAAGAGAAATTAAAGAAAATAATGTAACCTACACTAGTCCTAAAAATTTTCAATGCTCCAAGAATGGCACTTAAACGATTTTAAGCTTTTTCTTTCTTTGATTGAAATTTTTGCTCATATTGCAGAATAAATAACACAAAGCGATAGATAGTTAAAAAATGTTACCTTTTGTAATTACCTTTTCATTTCGAAAGTGACCAAACTGTGGCGTAATTTTCGTGAGTGTTAATTTTTCATGAACGTTAGTTGGTGTGACGATGGTAGTATTAAAGGTTTTTTTTTTTCTTATCACAGATCAGTCAACTGGCAACCAAGTGAAGTTGCGTGGCACCCGGAAGAAAATTCCCACCGAAACCGTTTGAAGCAATATGGTCGGTGGGATTTTCGTCCGTCTGTAACGCATTCTTGATTCGTCCAAACGAAGTGGTTTATAGCAGCCCTTGAAAATCAGCAATCGCACAGACTTAGTTGACTGCAAACCAAGTGGATGGACATTAGTTGCGAGACCAAAGGTAAGAGCTTAAAAAAAGTTTTTTCCCCCTTAGGTTAATTGCAAACTGTTTTTTATGCTTTGGAGTTGTACTTTTTCTAGAAAATATTGATTTTTTTTTGAGGGGAGGAATTTGACTATCAATTCATGTTTTCTTTTGAGTGAGCGACATTGCTCTAGTACCCTACTTTCCCCTAAGATGTCAATTATTTTATTTTCGATACTTTTGCTGTTTATGTGGAATGATGTCTGGAAAAAAAAAATCAATATCGATCAATTTTTCAGTAATCATAAAAAAAAAGTACTATCAGCAAAATGTGCTAATATTGTATCGCCAAAGAGAATAAGCATCCCGTTATTATTAATCATTATAAAAAGTATCATGTAAGGATGTCAACAGCATAACATGTTGACATATCGTAAGGAAAATTAATTTATAAATATTATTCAAACAATCACTATTGAGTATCTAGTGATCTTTATAAAAAGTAGCATGTAAGGATGCAATGGGCATTGTTGATATTTTATCGTAAAGAAGGAGAGAAAAGATATAAATATTTCATAAATAATCAACTTGCTTTCATTAGTAATCGTTATATATATAAAAGAAGTGTCGTGTGAGGCAATCGTCAGAATAAGATGCTGATATAATATCGTGAAGGGGAAGATATAAAAATCTTAAACAAGTAATTAGTATGTGAGGCAATCATCAGAATAAGATGCTGATATAATATCGTGAAGGGGAAGATAGTATAAATATTAAACAAGTAGTATTTCGTAAGTGGTAATCATTACAATAAAAATATCACATGATGTCATCAGCATAACATGTTGATATTATATGTTAAAGGAAAGGATGGGTTACAGATGTTAACCATGCCTGCCAAGAGAGTAAAAGCTATATTTTACAAGGTTTGCAATTTTGAAGCAGGCATTTAGTTTAAGAAGTTAATCGGCAAAATATTTTACATTTTACGTTGCAGAATACCTTGTTTTACTTCACGATGTATCTATTTAGAAAGAAAAATCTTGCCTCTATGTATGTGAATTACTTGTCTTGTAAGAAAAGATGAGATTTTACGAAATTGAAAATGACTCAATATTGTACAAAATACGCATTTGACTTTCATTCTCATAAAACTATTCAAAAATTATTATCATTTTCATCGAGCTCTGACTTATGAGACCTTCTGTTCCTTGAAGTACTAAAACTATTCAGTTTGTGATTATGTTTTACTTTTCCCCTCCCAAATTTTTCATGTACTTATTCTCAAAATTTTCGGGCTTTAACATTTTAATTTTTGAACTTTTTTATTGGTACAAGTTAGATTTTGATGAATACTAAAAATGAGGCAGTGAGAAGCAAAGGGATGCAAGTGACAAAATTAAAAATTTGGAGATAACCAGTACAAATAGTAGGTGAACCTCTTCTGTGTCTTGGGGAGAGACATAGTACTAGTAGCGCTGGTAGGTGCTGCTTCAAAGCATGATTTTTAGAAAAAATTCAACGAAAGCCTACCTAGGATCTTATCTTTAAACGCGTTTTACTCAAAACTTGAAGATGTCCACTTTCATCCCTTTGCTTCTCACTGCCTCAAATGTGCTTCTTGCAGGTTGAAAATTACGTTTACGTACATTTGCAAGCTTTTTGAAATGATCCGTATTTTTTTTTTTCTGTTGCATAACTTAAACGTTGAACAAAATAAAATAAAAAAACACTATCAATTTGATAAAAAAAAGAAGCATAAATTTTCACTTTTTTGCGCGATCAATGGAGATTTCAGAAAGAACAATGCATTTAAAAAAAAAACATTTGTAACCTGGTCTGCAGATGCGTCACTGAAACATTTTTTTCATTAAGTATTGAAGGATGAGTAGTGAGTGTGTGTGAGAAGAGGGGGTGGATTTTGTTTCCTAATAACCCTTATCATTATGCACATTCATTCAAACGGCTCAAAAACTATTAATTGATCTTTTAAAAAAAAATTATATTACATCCTTGCTGGACACAATATACGAGTTTCATGGCATGAAGAATAGCAAAAAGAAGTACATGCTCAGTGTGAAAAGTTGAATGACAGAAATTTGAAATCAACTACACGAAATAATACATTCAAAAAAAAAAAAAAAAAAAACCGCTAGTGAAGCACCAAAATATTGCATGCAAGTGTTTTGAGGTTACGAAAAGGCGGATCATGGGAGATTTTGCATGAGAGGTCACCATTCAGTTCATGTACTTGTCGATTTCATGTGAATTTCTACAGACGAAAATTCGTTCTTAATGAATGTAAGGCTCCCACACGTGTTTTGCCAGAAATTAAGTCCTGCCTGCATGATGGAAGCCCTTTTTGAATTCAGAACCGTTTGTAGTGGAAGAAAGCACGTCCAAGAAAGCTCTTTAGGCGTATGCCCTTGCAACCAGAAGCTCACATCTTCTACATTGAAAAAGGGGAAAAGAACTCGTTGAAACTCGAAAACACGTGAATGCAATATTTCGCAGTTTTTGTGTTTCATAAATGGTTGTTCTTATCGATTTTTTTTTTTTTTTTGCACTAAGATATGTTTTTATTTCTTGTTACACGACTTGTTTCAAATAAAAAGCAAGTTCAGGGTTAAAAAAAAGAGCTTTTAAAAACGTCTTTAAATCTATGACTTAGGTTTTCGAGTTAAAAAAAAAAATTAATTTATGTTATTTGGAAGGTGACAAAAGCTCAAAAACTACAATCCTATGCTTGCTTAGGTTCAGCCGTGAAATTAATTTGTTCACTTCATTAACAATTAACTTGATAATTTTACTATTATTCATTTTCATTTTTGGTTACCTTTAACTTGTCTCACTGACCCACCCAAGACGGAGCAAATAAAATATAAGCTGTACCAATAATTGAAAAAAAAAAAAAAAAACAGTGCAATAAAAGTATAAATACCAGTTTCAAAAACTTCCAAATAATTTAAAATTATGTAGGGGATCGATTCTTTTCAGCAGCACAGTTAACGAAAGATGTGCTGATCGCAGCCGTTGGCCTATGAATTTGAATCTAAAAATTGGAAATACAAAATAAATGCAAATGAATTCAATTTGAATCTCCTGGAGGATGAGAAATGAAGTCTCCTGAAAGGAAAGCAACGAAGACGGATTGAATTACACCCTCGGTGAGGATGTGCCCTTCGTTCATAGATGCGCTAGCCGTGATTCATTTCTGGGATCGCTTCAAATGCTTACTTAAACCAGGACTCCGTCTGGTGCTCCCAGATTAATTGCTGGTGCTCTGAAGAAAAAAAAAATGATGCTTCTCAGTTATAATTTTTAATGAAAATATTTCTTTACTTTATAATGAAATAATATTTGAATCAATTTTAGTGAAAAGAGCGTATATCTTACGAATAGTGTTGACTGGCGCCTTTTTAGTAAAAAGCGATTCATTTCTGAGCGTCGAATTTTTACTTCCTTAAGTGGTACAAAACACTGAATGAAGATTTTTAATATACCTTCTGCATAAAAACCATTTAAGACTCATCATTTTATAAGCGACATATCAGAGTAGTGAACGTCTGAACGTACTTCAAACAACTTTACTGTCAACAAATGTTAATGTATGTTTTTTTTTTTTTTTTTTTTTTTGCTATACCGCTTTTAACTTACAGACCATTTTATTGGATAATTTTTTTTCCAGCTGTGAACAATTATAGTTATCTTTTTATTTATTTGTTTTTAATAGTGTAAACTATAAGATAAAGATACTTTTAAAAGTATACATGATTTGAAGTCGTAATCAATTTCAGTTTTACTTATAAAGTCGACTCCCGCTACAACGCGATCCGACTTACGAGAAATGCCTATAACGCGATTTATCCCCCAGTAAACAATTTAAGATCTAACGCGAATTCCGCGCCCGCAACACGGAAATTTTCGGAATGGAATTGAGATGTGTAAGTATCGGCTTTGGTATTTTCTACTAAAAATATTTTTTCGTAAATGAACCTTCATCCCTTTAGCATCACTAGCCGAGTACCGAGTACTTGGCCTTTCACTACTCGGCCGAGTACCGAGTTACCGCGTACTCGGCCGAGTTACCAAGTACCAATTATGTTTTAAGAACTACCACCGACACACATGTGATGAATTTTGAACTTATTGGAATAGTAGTATAGACCTCCTTTCCATATAATAGTTTTTGAAACTAAATTCCTCCTGAAATTCAATTATGCATTATATAAACAATTTTGTTTGTGTCAAAAATTTTACAAATTTTTTTTTTAAAATTAGAAATAAATAAATAAATAAAAGGTATGATTAATCAAGTTGGAATTAAAACAAATTACAGTAAAATACCTCTAATGCGGACACTAACAGGACAATTTTTTTTTTGTCCGCAATAGAGAGGTGTTCGCAGGATAGGGGTTTAATAATATTACTTGCATTGGAACTGGGGAATTAAAAATTGTCCGCATAAGAGGGGTGTCCCTTAGGAGGGGTTTCCCTGTATACCAATCAATTATAGTTCTAGTCCGCCAAACATAAATATTTTTTTTGATACAACAAATATGCAGGAACACTGCAAACACGTGTTTCTGCCCCCCCCCCCCCCCCCAGTTACAAGGAACGTCTTTTTCAGTGCATGACATGTGAGCTAAAGAATGTAAAGACATTCGACAAAAATATCCGACTTTTGTCGACTCCACGAGCTCCCATTTTGTGCATTGAAAAAGGAATTCCTTGTAACGCCAAAACACGTGTCTGCAGTGTTCCTGCACTGTACTTTTAACGTTGTTTTATTCCTTTTTATTTTTTAAGCAAAGGTGTTTTTATATTTTTTATAATTAATTTTTGTTTGTAGCAAAAATCCATTTTTAATATAAAAATTCCATATTTTCTATACTTACCTTTTTTGCATAATTTTTAATAAATAAATTTTGTTAACTTTGGGGACATTAAAATAAAGATTCATTCCATTGAAGCATTACAAACTTCATTATTCTCAAAATTTAAATTTGACTTTTAAATTTCAATTGTAAATGATTGCAGAATATAATGCTTGCTCTTTTTTTTTTATTAATTTTAGTGCTGTCTTGGACAATATTCAATTTTTTGCAACTATTCGGTATTGGCCGAGTATCTGATCAGAAGTTGGCCGAGTACCGAGTACTCGGCAAATTGGCCGAGTACCGAGTAGTTACAGAGTACTCGGTACTCTCTAGTTAAGACTAAAAGTTCTATTACTCAACATGTCGTTACCAAATGGTGATTAATCGTTTTTCTAATCAAACCATCTAACGTTGGTGATTTGATTTTACTAAGGCTTATTATTCCAAATGTTGGTACCACTTCTCATTACTACTTCTATAACCAAATAAAAATTCCTTGGGCTTTATTTCTCTAGGAAATCAAAATTTATTTCTTGTTTAAAATAATGCTGACTTTGCTTCAAAATTGTATTACGTAACTACAAATTCCATTTTAGTTTATTCATCGTTTACTAATATTCTTGTTGAAAGCTGTATTATTATCTGCATGACACCGCCCCCCCCCCCCCCTCCTTTCTCAATTTACCTACATACAAGCCCGTCATTTGGGACAATCTTGGCAATTTGATCCCTCTGGATTATCAAAACATAATGCAATTATGCATTTTGCTTTTTTCCTTTAAAATGTATTGAATTCATACACTATGTCCCCCCCCCCTTCCCCTGAAAAACTTTGAAAATACGGACGAGCCTATATAATTCATCTTACTCCAGTTCGTTCACAGCGAAGTGCCATTGTTTTTTTATGATAAATTTTCTTTAAGATGTAACTTTGATTGCTAATCTTTTACGCAAACGAATTTTTACTTGCATTGTTTTGAGGTGAAATTATTTCAAAAACTGCAATTTTAATTTTATGTTTGATATGTTGAAGGTTCGTTCTAATGAACATGAACCAGTCACGTGTCAATCATGTCGATCAATAATTCGCTCTTTATCGGTCAAGAATTCTATCAACTCTTTTGTTTAGTCTTTATGTTAACATAAACAGTTAATACAGAAACATTTTTCGCTATGGGTTGGGGGGGGGAGTATCCAAGAGGAAAAGGATTAAATACATTTTTTTTTTTTTTTGAGGTAATTTAGGCTCTAGGTGAGGTTGGCGTGCACATTAGTCACTTTCACATTATTAATGAGAGGGCTGACACTGCTATTTTATGTTCCCATGTGATCATAAAACAGAATGTCATTTTTGTTTTAATTTTATCTGATAGAACATTGCGCTCCCTTGGTGTTGCAACCCCTTAGAGTCCCTCTCTGCCACCCCCCTAGGTTAAGAGCAGCTGATGTAGAAGATAATAAACAAATTATTGCATGTTGCATTTGATGCATATTCAAATTGATTGCTGTTTGGAAGATAAAATAACAATAAACGTTAGGAAGACATCAAGAGGGCAGAATGCTCTCGTAATTACTAGAATAATTAATTTTGTAAGTACACTGCTGTGCTGTAAGTTTTGCACATTGAATTTTGTTTAAATTTATTCACTCACACCCCATAAGAGTCCAGGGCCGCGTAGTCCGTATGTGCAAGGTCGTGCGGCGCACGACGGCGCCATATTCAAAAAGGCGCCGAGCTCTAAAAACCAAAAATGCTCCAAATGAGGGGGGAAAATTCTCCAATCCAGAAAAAACGAGCTGATGTTGTGCATCAGATGACTTCCTTTTACTCCAATTTAATGTCATTTCCTCATTATTGGCAGTTTTAATGTGATTCAATAGTTTACTCTCTAAATATCACCAACAGGGGCCAAATTAAAACCAGATTTAAAAAAAAAAAAAAACGCCAAATTTGCCGCCAAGTTGGCGATTAAAATTCTGGCGATATATCGCCAAGTGTCCGCCAAATTGTAACACCACTTGAGTTAACATCGAAATTAACAATGATTTCCTCCCAAAAAGGGGCAAAAGACCCCCTTTGGAGCATCAGAATGCAACCAAAAAGGGAAGTGTACGACTAGATCCCACTAGGAGTCCACGTACCAAATTTAAACTTTCTAGGACATACCTTACTTGAGTTACGCGACATACATACATTCACACATACATGCATACGTACATACAGTGCTTGGTAGTCGTACAGACCTTCACATCTTCGACGCAGGTTCCTTCAACGGGACCCGTTATTGTAACGAGATTCTTCTTTCTTATGTGCGTCTTTTTAGAGGCGCTATGGGTCCGCAGTTCCTTTTCATGGACGACAATGCACCATGTTATCGCACAGTAGCTGCCGAACAGCTCTTTTAGAGAGTGAGGATATTGAACGTATGGATTGGCCGGCACGATCTCCGGATCTCAATCCCATTGAGCATGTATGGGATTTTCTAGGCAGACGCTTGACAGCTCTCACCTTACCACCAGTAACGATTCGGGAGCTTCGATTGGCGCTGCAAGACGAATGGGCAGCAATGCCTCAACAACTCATTGACACCCTCATTCTCAGCATGGGCAGACGCTGTGAAACCTGCCTAACAGTCGCGGGAGATCATATCCCCTACTAACGACCGGATGTTTCTTGCTGTACAGTGACCCATCACAGGGATGTTTCGGCATTCAGTCTCATTGCGCTCCATGCTACTTTTTCAATAAAGCTTCTTTTTATCCCTCTGATTTCTCTTTTAGTAAGTGTTGCTTACATTACACATGTCCTTACGTATTGGGGATCTTACGGTATTAAATGTGTTGATTTGGAAAGCTTTTGTACAAAGTTATATTGAAAAAACCGTCTCGTGCTTAATTTTTGCACACCAATGTATATCCACGTGTGGTCGGGTTGAAAAATAAACTCAACCAAGGCTTCACTTGATACGCGTCTTATCAGGCTCAGTCATTTCAATAAAAGTTGTAGTATGAAACCAATCAATCAAACAAAAAACATGGTCAGACTCCAGTGACATCTGGTGGATTTTGTAGCAACTTTTAATTATATAAACAACAGATAAGATTATTCTTAAAGAGAATAGTTATTCAAAATTGAGTTCAAAAGTATTTGAGTTAATTTAAAAGCGGTTTTTTTCTTCCTGAGGAAAAGTGTTTGAAAAGATATTTTAGGCAAAAAGTGAAAAAATATGAAACTTTGTTTTCAAGAAAAATTAAGTTTGGAAACAAAATCAGATGAATATAAGCTGAGGAAGACAATGTAAATTCCGTGTATGAAAAAATGTTGTGATTAATTATTCCATTTTTTCGCAATAGGCATTTTCAAAATTATTTGAGTAATGTAACTGCAAACCTTCAATAAATATAAATGGGAGTGAGCATTTATTGCAACTTATACATTGAATAACAATTTGAAACGAACTTAAAAAGAAGTTTTCTGTTCGAAAACGTATGTGAATAAATGTTTTGGAAATACTGTTATTTTTTCTTTTTTGGGGTGGGGGGTAATTTCTGCTTCCAATTAATAAAAAACAAACATTGGAAATTTGGCTCTGAATGAAATAATGCGTAATCTTAATATATAAAAATCAATGTCCTGAGATAACATATATATATATATACATATATATATATATATATCAACGCACAGCCGAAACCGCTGAAGCTTCAGACTTGAAATTTGGCAGGCATGTCCGCATGATTACGAAAGTAACCACTAAGAAAGGATTTTTTGAAATCTCAATTAGTTCGGGAGAAATTAATTAAAACCTCTTAATTTCTGCGAAATTAAAACCTGTCATTGAAATTCAAATCCCTTATTTTCGAAGGCTTTCCTCCATTCAAATCATTATTCAGTACTTCATCTCAACTTTTGGTCGATAGCGAATTATAAATTTGATATTGTTTTTGTTTCTCGCGTGATTCTTCGAGGCTTTTCTCAAGTCAAATCATAATGTTTCTGTCTTTTGCTTTCATTTTTTTCAAAACTAGAAACGAAGTTTTAAGAACATCATCACAGGCGGACTATCCTTTTGAAGTTAGAAGAGTGCAGTTTCCTGTTAAAGTTTGCTTTGCAATAACCATTAATAAGCATAGGCGGATTTAGGACTGAGTTCCTGGGGGGGGAGGGGCAGGATATTTTTTTAGGAACATTTTTATTGCCCCCCCCCCCACTCCCATGTTTTTGTCTTTTTCCTGTGATGCATAAGTCCATGCTTTACTTTTTTGTGTGTCTTTTTGATTAATGTGTGTTTTCATGCTGTCTTTAATTTTAGGGGGCCGGGGGTTTCTCCTCCGCTGGAAATTTTGTGAAATGGATATAAAATTCTGCATTTTGAAGCCTTATAGAGGTTAATTGGATAGACATAGAAATTGATAACTAGATTATACAGTTGTACAGTTTAGTTCAAACTTTGTAAGAAACAGCCATTTTAAGTTTGAAAGAAAAAATAAACGATAGATTTCTCATTATAACAACCTTTTTTTAATTATAAGTAGAGTGCAGAAAACGAAAAGGAATAGAGGTAGTGTATCATTTTTTTTTCCTGGCTAAAAAGATTAACAATATGCAGTAGAAGTAATTGGAGCCCATTTTGCTTAGGATTTTCAAAATCTTATCTAATTATTTTCAAGGACTCTAGAATAAATAAAATAAATAATAATATTTAACGCACTTCATTTGTACTTTCCAGTATCTGATATTTTAGTATTTGATTGTAAATTTTTATAGTCCTGTTCTAACTTTGAGAAATAGCTATTTTAAATTTAAAAGAGAAAAGTAACCATAGATTTCTCATGACAGCAACTTTTCTTCAGTTGCAAGTGGGGCAGAAAACGAAAAGAAATAGAAGTAGTGTATTGTGTATTTTTTTCCGTGCTAAACAGATAGACAATATGCAGAAGTAAAATAAAAGCAATCCATACAAAAGAATTTCCAAACTACTGCATTCAGGATTGGATAACTAGCAAGATATGAAACATATGAGTCACAAAAATTTATTTCAAATAATGTTACAAACGTGAGAACCATGATTTTTACATTTTTAATACAGGATGTGGCAAGGAGCTGAATTTGACATATTTTGGCATTCCTCCCCCTCTACCATTTGTTAGACATTTTAAAATTTAAGGTTTGTAATCACACGTTTTGAAATATTCAAGATTTTCAAGCACTTAAAAATGAAATTAGTTTTTTCAAGCAATTTCTATTTTTTAAGGAACGAATCATGAATTTTTTTGGGGAGCAGTGGCGGATTGGTTGAAAAAATCGGCCCTGGCATTACGAGATGTAGCGGCCCCATAGCTCTTATAGATATTAAATTTTACTTAACGATTGGGATATAACTTAAATATGAGGACTTAGCTTTCTGGCTTCTGGGAGTCATTAAAGTATTAGCAACATAAACTTAATGGAAAGATTAACATTGAGTCTGAAATAGGGTGGTCCGGGGGGCCTCTATAGCGGAAATTTTTGAAATTGTAGTCTTAAAAGCTCAGTTTTAGACAATATTTGGTGATGTTAGGGGAGCGTAGTTCAGGGTTTCTCCTGCTGCAATTTTTCGGAAGTGGAAATCCAAAAACAGAATTTTAAATTATATTCGAGTATATGGTATGAAGAGTGGTTCCGGGGGCTCTCCTCTGAAAATTTTTAAAAAGTATTAGCTCTGAAAACGCAGTTTTAGAAGATCTTTGGTGATTTTAAGTCGAGATAGATTCCGAGGCCACCCACGAGAAAATTTTCAAATTGAAGTCTTAAAAGCCTGTTTTGGTAAAGACTAGGGCGCCGGCAGTTACTCGAAAGTTAAGTTCCAAAAACGAAATTTTTGCTGACCTTCAGTGATGTTAGGAGAAGGAGTTTTCAGGAGGTTCACCCCGGAAAATTTTCGAAATTGAAGCACTAAAAATCAGATTTAAAACGTTCTTTATTGATAATGCCGAGAGAGAGGAGGGGATGGTGCATTTTCTCAGAAGATTTTTGATACTGTTAATTTAAAAAGACATTTTTAGACCATCTTTGGGAATGTCAAAAAAATGGGAGAGGTTCGAGTACTTTCCTCCAGCAAATTTTCAAAACTGGAATTCCATGTTAAGGCGGGAGTGGATTTGGCTGGTTTCTTATGAAGTTATTTAAAATTGAAGCCCAAAAATTTTAATTTTACACGATCTTCGATAATATTAGTTGGGGGGAGGGGGAGGTTCTGGGGACCACGGAATTCTTTCGACATTGGTTTTTATCAACTTATTTTCTTTTTAAACTGAGGGGCCCGAAACCGTGAGTTTGTACAGCATACAGAATACTTTATGTTTCGTCAAAAAATGTTTGAAACTCACATTTCGTTGGCCTCTGGCCTTTCATTTGATAATTTTAATAATCTAGAGTCTTACATACTCCTCAATGGTATTTTAAGATTGCATTTTTTAAATAATTTTACGTAAAAAATTTTTTTCACTTTTATTCCAATTGTTGTAAACAGGGTCGCTGAGAGCAAAAGCGGACCCAGGAAAAAATGACATAGGTAAATTTTTTTTCACAGGCCCCCTTCTACACCTTTCACCATTAAGATATTTTACCCTCTGCACGAGTTCAATTCCGAGCCGTGCCCCTATTCTCCAACTAAGCTGACATGACCTCATGTCAGGGCTTGTTGTAAGTTGCATTTTATAGCAATTGTGAATTTTCATTTATAAATAGAAGCGTCAAAGAGACCAAAAGTATTTTAACTTTTTACGATCGCTAAGGTTTCCCTGTTTTTTTTTAAAATTTATTCATTTATTTTTTATTACAACACTAATAACATATTGGCAGCCCCAAGGTCCGACTAACTTAAAGTGAGGCCCTAGGTCCACATTAATTTGGGGGCCACCTGAAGACTATGCAGTGTTTGATTTACATTTTTAAAACACGGCATTTTTGAGGGCCTCTTTGTCTAATCAAACAACTATGTATAAATTACTATGTATATTTACTTATACATTTATGAATCCCCTTTGGACCCCCTCATAATCGTGACCAAGTGAATTCGTTACTGGCAGAATGATTAAAAATTCCCCTTTGAAGAAGTTTTTTCCCAATTAATAAGTCATATTTTTTTATTTTTTAAAAAAATACATGTATTTCTCATATTGTTGCAATGCTATGCATAATTCTTTAAAATATTTGGGGCCCCTTAAGAACATGGGGCCCAGACCTAGACCTAGTCTGCCTGTGTGGTAATCAGGCCCTGGGCAGCCCCATTTCAGAAATCCCCTCCCCCTCTTGGTGACGGCCCTGCCTCCCTCCACCCGCAAGCTTGCAAGCTTTAGCCCATGCGTAAAAATGAGCTGAGGCTGTGTTTTGCGAATTTGCGTTACCTATTCTAAACACATGCGAGCAAAATTTATTTTGCTGTTAGTAGACAGGCCTGAAAGACTTTGCTGTTAGTGGATCGGCCCGAAGCATGACCGGCCCACCGGGCAAATGCCCGGCTGCCCGCCGGCTGTATCCGCCACTGTTGGGGAGTTAGGGACCCACTTCAAAGCAGGGGCCCTAAACAATAGCTTGTTTATCTTATAGACAAATTTGGCTCTGTTTGTAATTCACTCTTACCTGCAAATTTTTGCTTGATTTTTTTGTAATTTTTACGAAAATTGGTCAGTTTTTACGGTTAAAGGATTTTTACGATTTTACCCATCTCTGTTAGGTTTTTATAGACTTTTATAAAATTTCAGTAAAATTTTCCAAAACTTTTTATAACTCAATTATTTAGATTTCAATAATGGCAAAGACTGACTCACTTAGACTTAGATGATTATGACTAACCTTACTTTTTAAACAGTATTTATGAAGTAAGTAAAATTGTACTCTCCCTCCAAGTAAAAAGATTCATTTAATCACAACACTCAGATAACTGAAATTTATTCAGTTTGCGATAGTATTTATTCTCTCTCTCTCTCTTAAAAAAGAGAGAGTTGGAAAAAAACTATGCTTTTTAGAATTTCTAAAAGGGCCAATTAATCTACTAAGCACATAAATATTATGCACAAATATACTTGAAATGTGGACACGAATCATAACGAGTAGATCTTTCTGTTAGCGCGAATGGGGGCGAGGGGGGGGAGGTTCCCCCTTTTGGTTTAGGTTCTAATTTGTCAAAATGATCGTCAATTATTATAAGTGCCGCAGCTTAATGTAAAGCTCATTTAGCCTATTATTTCATTCATATACTTGCCCAAGTGGTTTTCAGTCCAAAATAGTGAATTTAGAAACGTTTTTAGTACCCCAGTGACAGCTGTTTTATTTGTATTTAATGTTCGTTTTTTTTCCCCCTTTTCTTTTCTCCCATCAGAAAAGGACATTCGCTTCTCTCTTCTTTTTCATTAAACTATTCAAAAAAGAAAAAGTCATGATTTTTTTGTTTTAAGATTTTGTAAGATATGTTGTTACTATATAAAGTCTTCCCAAAACTGGGGGGCATTGCCCCCTATGCCCCCCCCCTTATAAATCTACCCATTCCCTTCTGAAATATTCAAAAAAGAAAAAGAAAATTTAATTTTTGAAAGATTTGTTGTTACTACATGAAGTCCTCCTAAAACTGGGGGGGGGGCATTGCCCCCCTCTGCCCTCCCATAAATCCGCCCATGTTAATAAGTCACAAGGACAGACATTAAAAGTAGCAGGGATCGATTTATGAGAAGACTTATTTTCACACGGCCAATGTTATGTAGCTTGCTCCAAAGTCAGTTCGTCAAGCAGCTTAATAATTTTAGCACCAGGAAAAAAAACTAAAAATGTTGTATGCAAAGAAGTTCTTGCTTAAACATAGGTATAACAATAAAATGTGGATGGTCTGTGTTTGCAAATATAATCAATGCCTTAAAAGGATCGTTAATAACAGTTAAAGATCGGTTAAGGACAAGGGCACATATATAAGGAGTCCAGGGACCCCGGGATCCTCCCAAAATTAGGAAAAATTATAGGTAACTAGAGGACCCGATAGACGTTGTTCTGTTCAAACTTTGTAAATTGAAAAGTAAGAAAATTTCAATAAACTATCAAGTGTTTGAACTGTTTTGTTGAAAAAAATAAGTAAAAAGAAAAGGTTTTAAGCTGCTTGGTGTCAGAATGCGTATATTTATTACAACTTGATTTATCTAATGCCCACTGAGCAGTTGTTTTATTAACTATTCTTTCTCCCGTACTTGACGGTTTGTTCTTTCAGCCATACTCAAAGGGTGAGGTTCCAACTGGCCCAAACTGTCAAACACATAAAGAAAATCTTGTCAGTCAAAACCACGAGAAATTTTTGGACCAAATGGGAAAACACCCTTCTTTTTTTGGACCAAATGGGAAAACACCACTCAAAGGATAAAAAGCGTCCTCAGATATTAAGTGTAAAAAAATAACTACCCATCTAGAACAAACGGGAAATCCCGTTGTAACATCCCCCATATGAAAAAGAATAAAACAATAAAAAAGATATCGTTTAAAAAAATGATAAAGGTAAAAACAGTTCTCTGAATAAGCGAAAATCACTCATCCCCCCCCCCACATAACGATGTAAAATAAACGCTTTCTTCAACTAAAATGACTAAAAACTCTTTAAAAACGAAAAGCAACTCTTTGCAATTGGAAATCATTCGCCAAATAAACAAAATATACAATAAATTACATTAACAGTAGCTTTAAAATGTAAACAAATGATCACACAACTCTATTGTTTACAGCCAAAGTCGCCAAGCCTCCACGTTACTGTAATCCAGCTGATCAGTGAGCGAAGCCAACTCCGACCGATTAGCGCTCCGATCTTTTGATCGAAAACTTTTTAAACTTCATATATTGCCTAATTTGTTCTTTCCACCAAAGATAAGGATCTCCCACTGCACTGATCTTTCGTGTAACAGAGCTACCCTGTTGTAATTTATCTGGCCGAAAATAAAATTTGTTTTGTCTTTAAATTCTATCATCTTTTCCTTTAATAATGTACTGATTAGTTAGATAATCCTTAACGTATTCTTGACATTGGTGCCAAAACTCAGATGAATTTCAGCCGAGAAACAAATGTTGCTAAGTACGGACGGTACTTTCTGATCATTTGGTTAGGAAAATCTAAAGTACCGATCCGGTCACATGGTTCAACTACGACAACAGAACACACGTTTTGCGTGAACCTTCCAGTACTTTACTTTAAAATATATCACGGGACCTAAAATCGTTGCTTTTAAGAAATGGAAAGCTTCATTCTCTCTCTACGTTTTATCTATTCTCAATTGACATATCACAGTAGGAAATTTCATTACAAAAAGCAGAACTGGCTTTCTTATTGTCCTTTGACAACAGGTTAAATATTTATTTCAGTTCTCGCTCAACAATAGGTTAAAATAAATATTAATCATTTGAGAGGTATAACCACCCAATGTTTAAACTAATTAATTAATTAACAAAAACGTTTCCGATTCGATCCATCGCGCTTCGAAACCATGCTTGCACACAAAAAATTTGATCAAAATTGGTCCCGCCGTTTAAAAGCCTTAAGGTGACAAACGTCCGATCTTTATATTTTAAGATAAGTAATTATTATTACAGGGGATTTTCGAAACTAGGTGCACCAAGCAGTGTTAACCCCAGCTAATTCCATTACCCGAGCAATACCGGGTACGGGAATGCTAGTATTATATAATTAAACATTACACCTTATGGACGAAACCATACTGTCTATTAAACGTATGAACAATGCTTAATAATTTGTATCAAGAAAAATTATGTTTTTGGTTTTATTATGCAAAAATTAATTACATATGCTTCATCAAGCACAACTGATAAATATATTTATCAGTTAAAACAGAAAACAATTGAAAGTAGCGATTATTACTCATAATTATTACTAACCCAAGCAACGCCGGATATTTTTGTTAGTTGATAAATATATTTATGGAAACATTCAAAGAGCTTTTAGTATATTTTTTTTCTTATACTTTAAAGTTTAATTCAAAATTAGTTATTTTTTAAAAACATATTCTGAAAATGGTGAATAGCTCAATATGATATCTTTAGTTTTTTTACAGAAAGAACTATAAAATTGCACAAAAAATGCATAGAGATACAATTTTTCTAAAGAAAAGTAAGTAGAAAACATATCAAATAAAAATTTTGCCATAAAACTGATCGTTAGTATCGATCATTATAAATTACAATTTATATCATAAAAGAGTACGTTGTATGTTAAAAAGCAAGAAATTTAAATCATTTAAAAGTACATTGAAACAATAATGAGTTCACCCGGAAAAACATGCCAATAAAAATTTCATAAAGGGAAAACATGGCAGCTTTTCATTCAAAGATTTTTATAAGCCTATACATTCCAGCCTTTAAAAAAATAATAATAAAAATTCCTTCTTTTTTTTCCTTGAACAAAACTTTTGCTTGTTGAAAAAATAAATAAATAAAAATAATAATAACAGTTAACAAAATAAAAACAAGCCTGTTGAGGAAATTTAAAGGGGAGAAACTTCGCCACATAAATACCTTATTGCACAAAAAACATGAAAAGTTCCACAAATTTTTAAATTATTTGTTAAAGATCAAATTTAAAAAAAAAGGCCATTAAGTAGCACAAAAAGTTACATTAAAATGAAAAAAAAAAAATAATAAAAAATGGAAAATAAATTAAGCTATTTCGTAATCCGCCAAATCAAAACTAAACAGTATTAGGAAGCAACCATGTTACTGTATTCACCCAAGGATCCATTAAAGTGTAAAATAATTCGCCAGATAAATGTATTAATTAATTAAAAAACAATAAAAGTTCCATCAAAGTATCAAAAGAACAAACATTGGCGACAGCAATTTTAGCAAATAGAAAAAGTTTTCGCCAATTTCACATGTTCCGCGACTCGATAATTCCCCCATGATTTTAATGTGAATATTAAATGGCAAGAAATATAATGCGGTCAAATTTTGTGACGCCAAAGAATTACATATATGTGCGTCACGATGCATTTCAACGCTTGGCGATTATTTTTCATTTTATTTGTTGTCCCCGCATTCGGTTTTTTGGTTTCAATAAAATGAAGCTTTTATTGTTGTCAAATATAGTTTGTTCAGAGGATTTTTTTTTATATTTTACTGAAACTTTTAATGTCGTTTCGTGGGTGGTTTCATTTACTGAGAGGATTATTGAAACTTTTAATAAATATATAGGTAATAAAATTATATGTAATAAAACTTGAAATGCTTTCGATTATCGAATTTATTTATTTTTCGAAGTAGAATGTTATTTTGTTTTTTTTTCGCGAATTTTTAATCAAAACAAAGTAAAACAATTCGCCAAATAAAAAACGAGACGTTAAAATAACATGAGAAATCTCGTTAAAATATTTCGCTAAATCAACTTCAATTCTCCATTATTATGTGACATAATCAGCAGAATAAATTAACCTTGTCATAAGTAAAAATTGAAAGTGTGTAAATTTTGTAAAATTAGAAAAAGAAGCAAACATACGCCAATGTAAGCCTTATTTTTTAATTTTCGCCGACGATGATGTAAGTGCAATTTTTCAGTTTTCGCCAAATAAAGGTAAAGAGAAAATTCATCAAGCTGAGCGACGTACCTGTAACTAAATAATATCAAAAGAGCAAATATGTATTACAGTCTTACCGATATTGTAAAAATAAAACAATTATTGTCGAAATCTTAACGATTGCGCCATTAAATACCACCTTTAAATATGCAGTAAAATACTATATAATTTATAAACAACAAGGTTTCCTTCTCAGACTTTTTTTTTTAATTTAGAGGAAGTTCGAACCCTTCTCGATATCAACTTACAATTAAATGTCTCAAAAAATTTATACATAATCCCTGGGGCCGACTTACTAAAAGTGAGACCACGGCTCAAAATGCTTTGGAGTTCCCTGTGCTTCAGGGATGCATTTTACCAGAAGTGAACGCCAATGAGAAATAGTTGAATACTGAGTTGGGACCAGCTTTACCTGAAAAGGGAATTTATTGTCCTTGAAAAACAGACCAGGTATGCCATCCCGGCATCAATTCATCTGTACTACACATCGGTTAACCATATCGATGAAATTTTACGTTAAAGATTGAAAAACATCACTTTTTACAGCAGAAATAATATGTTAACTAATGTAAACAAATGATTTCCCCCGGTTATACTACAGCGCCTTCTTACGCGCAAGGCGGCGCCTTTGATCTTTTGAGAAATGACTGAGCCTGATAAGACACGCATCGAGTGAAGCCTTGACTCAACATTCATTCGGGGCTAAGCTAAATGGAAATTAAGGCCGATTTTTGATTGAAATTTTTTTCGCTAATACAATACTTCCTTTTTTGTAAAAGGAAGTAAAAAAGAGAGAGAGAGAACTTTCAAAACTAAAAATTACCTTACTTAGATCTAGTACGAGTTTTACAAAAGTTGACAAGATTTACTTATAAATTTAACTTCTAATAGATGTTGAGCTCAATTTGATTGAAACCGTTTTATTTATTTGTGCATTTTATGCATGATGTATGCTTTGAAATTGATCAAATGCGATTGTGTGGCAAGATTAATTGTGTTTAAGGTAATTTACTTCGTATAGTTGATAAAAGGATACATTTGCTCGTTTATATTTATGCATATCATAAGCTCTATATTTTTCAAATTTGTAACATAGTAAGAATTAATTAATTTGCTCTTAACTGGAAGGTGATAGGGTCAATCAGTTTATCTATACTAATGATATAAAGCTGAAGAGTTTGTTTGTTTGTATGAACGTTCTAATCTCACAAACCACTGATTCGAATTGAAAAATTCTTTTTGTGTTGAATAGTACATTTATTGAAGAAGGCTTTAGGCTATTAATTTGGTTTGTCGTATTATTAATTGTGATAGTTCTGTATAACCCTTTTGTTATAGTATTGTTTATTTGGCGAAACATTTTAAATTGCAGAAAAAGCCGCTTCAGTCGCTAAAGGGCAGGGTTACCGTAGCGTGGTTGCTTGTTGCTTGGCGCATTAAGCCATGAACTAACTGTACAGTTGAAGGATAACTTTGAGTTTCAAAGCTACTGTCAATCTTTTTATATGTTTTAGAGAATAGTTTTAAATTCCAAAAAGACTTCAATAGGTTTTTTGAAAAGGCGTGTATGTATTTTAGTAGAAGAAAAATGATCATTTCGGAAAAGAGGGGGTGGGAGGATGGGCGGGGCGATGTGGATTTTTTTATTTAGTGGACTTTCTAAAAAATTCTTAGCACGGGCCTCGCCATGCGGATGCTGCTAGTTTAGTATAAGATGTGTTCAGTAAATAGTATACATATTTATAAATTTGCTTTCAATGCTAATTTTTAAAAAAAAATATGTTTCAATAAATGCATTTAAAAGTACACTTTGCGAAAGCAAAAAAATGTTTACGCCTCATTATTATTTTTTTAATAATGCCAAATGTATTTTTTTTTCCATATTATATATATCTACAAAAACTCGCGCCAGGTGTTGACTATATTTTCCCAAAACATCACTACATAAAGGCGCTCAAAACACATTTTCACGACGGCGCCGATCTGGCTTGGCGCGGCCCTGCATAAGAGTAATGAAAATGAAACGGCCAACTACTGGGTCATGCATGGTCGAGCACTGAATTTCTATGGCCGACTACTGGAGCATTTACTCGTATTAGCGATAGCTTGGTTTTCAAAATAAAAATGTTTTTATTCCAGAAATAAGTTAGTAAATCATTATTAGAAAGGTATAGCCTCAAGTCTTACAATGTTTTTCTTGTTGTATTGATTGCTGAAATATGTAGGTTAACAAAAACCAACAACCGATCTCTTAAATGGCCGATTACTGGAGCATTTACCCTATGTACAATTAAAAGTCAAGAAAAGAAAATCCGTAAAAGCTCACACCGAGTAGTATCAAAGGAAAATGCAAAAATTATGAAAATGGAAGCTGCTCTTGTTGTGAATTTAAGAAACCGGGAAGAGGGGTGTTACCATAGATGGAAACGTTGTTTAAAAAAAAAAAAAATTTTGAATTTTGAAATTTTGAATTTAAATTACGTTTTTCGCAATCATGACAGGACCCTACTCATTTGAGTTATTGTTTCTAGAAATGGCTCCTGTCCCCCCAAGCCTGCCCCTCCTTCTGTGCAGTTATGTGTGCATAGTTGTGTGTGTGTGTAGACCTGTGTTTATGCACGTAGACGTGTGCGTAGTGTATATGTGTGAAGTCGTGTGTTTGTATGTGTGTGAGCGTGCGTGTGTGTAGGACATGGACGCCTCCGACCAGGAGAAGCGGATAGCTCAGGACCGGGGAACAGCCGCGCTTGGAGGACGGCGGGCGGTGGTCCCCTGGTTCAAGCTGAAAAAGGAACCGTAACATCAAGGACGGTCAAATGAAAGCAATAAGCAATCGTGATTGCTCAAAAAAAAAAAAAAAAAGCAACTGCATTGTTTATTTAAAAATCTATAAAAATAATGGTTGGTTCAAGCAGCATAAATCATCATCATCACTTAATTAAGTTACAAATATCATTACTGGATTTACTATATACATTTCAACTACAGTCATTTGTTTTTCTTACTACATACAGTATGCACTGCGTATCGTACTGATGGTTTATTTTATGTCTTTTTTTCCCATTGATCATTGATTTTGTGCATCGTAGCAGTATTTTGGGTTGAATAAAACTTTTTTTTTTTTAAATAAAAATAAAAGTTCAGATTTTTATGTAAGAAACAGTATTGTATAGTCAGGCTCGGACTGGCCCGCCTGCCAACCTGCCCGAGAGCAGGTGCGCCCTTCCTACTTTTTAAGATGAAATGCAATGCAAACGCCTTCGCTGAAAAACAAAAATAAAAACTTGTCTTGCAAATTCAGAACGCAAGTTTTCTAATTGATTCGAAAGCTCTTATACCTTCCCCTCATTTTGAAGTTTCGAAAATTTTCCTCCAAGCCCGCTTTCCCTAATGTTATTATCTAAAAGTTTCCGTCTTTTGAGTTTCAATTTCGAAAAATTGCCGGGAAAAGTTCCTTCTATCCCATCCCCTCCCTTCCAGTAATGTTTCCAAAGATGACCAACAAGAGCGTTTTTAAGACTCTTATTTCAAAAAAAAAAAGAAAAGAAAAGGGAGAGACCTTCGAATCTTCAGTCAAAAAGACTGCCTATTCTGGAACTTCGATTTCGAAAACGTTCTGGAAGAAAGTTTCGAATCGCATTTTTTTCCATAACGTCATTAAAGATGCACGGCAGTAGCGTTTTAGGATTAAAATTTAAAAAAAAAATCTGGAGTTGGAGGCCACTAGACCTTCTCTCTCTCTTTATCTTCCAACATCATCGAAGTTAGTCTAAAACTGCGTTTTTGAATTGCATGAACAAGTTTATTATTATTGGTAGAGTTGGTAGTGGTTGCCGTTTGAATACAGTTGTCTAGGCGTTTGTCAGTGAGTTTTTCTACTCTTATTTTTAATGAATTTCATGGTGGAAAAGTTGAATTTCGTATAGATATGTAGCAGAGCGTATTTTATAACACCACTTGACTTCAATGTCGCCTAGGGGAAAAAATTTCACTCAGAAGATGCGAAATCAAACCACTGGGCGACTTCAAAAATTCCGAATGTACTTAACTTATTCATTATTTTTTGTAAATTGTCGATTTTGGCACTTGATTGAAAAAAAGTAGTGAAACGTGCCTTTCCCTAAAAGTTAACAAAGATGGCCTACAGTCAAGTTTTTACAATTTCAATGAGAAGTCCACAAAATCTCTCCTCTCCCAAATAAACAAAAATTGTCTAAAATTGTGTTAAAAAAATTCCGGGAAAAGGTCACCAAACTCTCTCGCTCCCCCCCACCCCCAACACATCACAAAAAATCGTCTACAACTGTATTTTTATGACTTTAATTCCAAAAATTTTGCAGGGGAGAGTTCCGCAACCCCCTCTCTCCAATGCCATCGAAGATTGTCAAAACTTTTGATTTTTTGGAGCTTTAATTTCGAAAAAAATAACCGGAATGGAAAACTTTTTCAAAAATGTCGTTAATGAGGGCTTTTAATTACGTTTTTAGAACTTTAATTCGAAAAAATTCCGGGGGAGTGCCCTCGATCTCGAGTCCTTCTCCTAACGTCAATGAAGACCCACTAACATTATGTTTTTGAAGTTTCAATATTGAAAATTTGACGGTTTACTCCTGACTCTATCCCTTCCCTTTACGCTACCAAAGATGGCTAACCATCGTATTTCAAAGCTCCAATTTCCAACAATTTCCAATGGAAAGTTCCAAACCCCGTTCCTTCCCTCTACGTCATAAAAGATGGCTTACAACTGCGTTTTTGAGACTTCAATTTCAAAAAATTTCCGGAGAGGAGCCCTCATATCTTTCTTTCCTCATCTTTCAATATCATTCAAAGATCGTCTAAAACAGCGTTTTTGGAACTCCTACATCGAAAAGTTTCTGTTGAAAAGTTCTGAACCTCATGTCTTCTGCTACTTCATCAAAGATGACCTAAAATTGCGTTTTAAGGACTTCAATTCCAAATTTTTTTTAAGGGGGAAAGCCCCCGAACCCTCTGGTTTTACTACAAACCAGGGGTTAACAATACTAAAAACATTTTTAGCAATACTTGCGTTTTTGAAGCTATCATAAAACGATTGGGGTGAACTCATGTCTCTCATCTTTCCCTTCAAGAACACAAAGATAGCAAATTATTGTGTTTTCAAAAATATGCCCTTAAATTTCAGAAAAAAAAATCCGGAACGGGACCCCAAAACCTCCTTTCCACTTGTTAACCTCCAAATAGTATAAAAATGCGTTTCGAACAAAAAATTTCGGCAGAAAACCTGCAAACACTCCTTCCTTTGGGCGAATACTAAACAAAACTTAATCAACAAACAAATTTAAAACTATCTTCAAATTTAGGGGAACCTGGGGAGCCTTGACCACGTTTTCAGATAAACATTTTTGTAAATTTTATTTTAAAAATTTAAATATATGATAGCACATATTGAAGGCCATTCTATTGGCAACAGGAATATATTTGCGATAATGTAAATAATACATTTTTACTTTTCTAAAATTAATATTTTTTAAAACTTAGGTTAGCTGGTCAAGCCTCCCTTATTAAGGGAGGCTTGACCCATGGTATGGGAGGCTTGACCCGGGCAATTATATATAATTGTAAAATGAGAAATAGAAAATATTCTTTTATTAATTATGTAAATATTAAGTGTACATGTTTTAGCATGATAATTGAATGTTCAGAAATTATTTTTAAGATCATGTATATATTAATATTTAGAATATGACATTTCTAATATTTTACCAATTATATTTAAAAAATAATAAAGAATACTGTCCATAGAACATAGACTTACCTCCTATTTATTTTTAATATATTTTATTTAATTTGTGTATACATCAAAATGTACAAGATGGGACATTATCTTAATGGCATAAATTGGGAAAAATCAAAATTAAATTGAACTTTCATGGCTACTCTTTCAGTATAACCAGAAGATTTAGGACATGGCAGTTTAGTCATATCTGTAAAATATATAACAGATAAATCATTGTTTTCAAGATAAATAAAACTAAATGATTGTTCACATCGTCTTAAGAAGGTGACTTCATACTCATCATTTAGTACCAATACTCGTGTAGCCCGCCCAACAAAATAACACGAATCTCTTTTTGTTGTAAATTTTACAACAGCAAAGTCGCCAACATCAAATTTATTATTTTTTACTATAAAATCCTCTATTTCTTCTTCAGTGCAGCTAGAAGATGTATCAATATTGGATTCCTCTGTGTTAGTAGTGATAATTTCTTTTTTTACAAATAAATACAAATACAAATGTGACGACCAGCAACAGGCTCTGGGCCCAGCTAGGCTGGTCCTAGTCAATTAATTAGTCCCCAATGAAGATCAATGGCCCTCTTAAAGCTATCCACTCCCTTGCTCATTACCGCCTCTTCCGGTAAGCTATTCCAAGTGCCCACGACCCTGCTAAAGTAGTAGTTTTTCCTGATTTCCAAGTTAGCCTGAGATTTAAATAGCTTAAAACAATGACCCCTTGTCCTGCTTTCCCCGCAAAAATTTAATCCATTTACATCTTTCATTTTGATAAATTTAAATAACTGAATCATGTCCCCTCTGACTCTCCTTTGCTCCAGGCTATACATGTTAAGCCTATTAAGTCTGGTATCATAATCTAAATCTGAGAGTCCCCTTACTAATTTAGTTACCCTTCTTTGAACCCTTTCCAATACGAAAATATCTTTCTTCAGATAAGGCGACCAAAACTGAACAGCATACTCCAAATGAGGTCTTACTAAACTCCTATATAAAGGCAGAAGAACTTTCTTAGATTTGTTTGGAATAGATCTCTTGATGAACCCAAACATTTTGTTGGCTTTGTTACTAGCAATACTACGCTGTTGACTAAACTTGAAGTCCTGATTTATAAAGACACCCAGATCCATAATATTTTCTGCCTGATTTATGACTGAACCCTGTAAATGATATCTCATACGCTTATTTCCATGACCTAAGTGTAGCACTTGACATTTCCCTACATTAACTGCCATACCCCATTTATCTGCCCACTTAGTAATATGATCTAAATCCTCTTGCAGCTGTTTTACTTGTTCTTCATTTTCGACAATCCCCATAACTTTTACATCGTCAGCAAAACAATTCATGCTTCCAGAAATATTTTCATTGTCATTCATAAATATAATAAACAAAAGAGGCCCTAAAACTGATCCCTGAGGAACCCCACTTAAAACATCACTCCAATTAGAATGATTTCCTCTCACAACTACTCTTTGCTTCCTATCAGTAAGCCAATTTCTAACCCAAAGTAAAGTTTTTCCTCCTATTCCAATGTCAGCTAACTTGCTGAGAAGAGCAACATGCGGTACCTTGTCAAAAGCTTTTTGAAAGTCAATATAAACAACATCCACACATTTTTTGTTATCTAAAGCTGAGGTAACCTTGTCGTAGAAATGCAATAAATTAGTAGTACAGGATTTACCTTTCCTGAAACCATACTGCAAACTAGTCAACAGACTATTTCTCTAAGAACATCATAATCTTAATTTTGATCAAAGTTTCAAAAATCTTACAAATCACCGAAGTCAAACTTACAGGTCTATAATTCCCAGCAAGACCTTTAGACCCCTTCTTGAAGAGTGGCGTTATGTTAGCCAGCTTCCAGTCCTCTGGCACCGTCCCCGAGTTATAAGAAGCATTGAAAATATTCAAAATAGCATCCACTAATTCCTCTGCACATTCAACTAAAATTTTTGGATAAATATTATCTGGTCCCGGAGCTTTAGTTGCTTTAATCTTTTTCAAATGAAATAAAACCTCCTCCCTGGAAAATACAAAATCCTCAAGCTGTATAATAGCTTGTGTCTTGTTAGTGTCAACTGTTGAGATACAGTTATCGTTAAACACACTGGAAAAAAAGTTATTCAGAACATTTGCAATATCCCTATCGTTTTGGATTAAATTTCCATACTCATCAACCAAAGGCCCAATTTGACTGTTTCGAGCTTTCCCAGAATTAGCGTAAGCAAAAAACCTCTTAGGGTTCCCATCAATGTCATCTGCCAGCCTTTGCTCCAATTCCCTTTTCTGAATCCGTACCAAATACTTAAAATTTCGCCTTGCCTTACCATACTGGAGCCTCTCCGCACTCTGACCAGTTTCTTTAAACTTACGAAAAGTGGCTTGCTTATAATTAAGAGCTTCTTTAGTCTCCCTGGAGAACCACATGGGCCAAATTTTGGTATTAACACCTTTTCTCCTAAATGGAACATAGTCCCCAACGGTTTTAGCAAGTTTATCCTTAAATTCCGTCCACTGCTGATCTACGTCGCTATTTTCCAACCCTGACGAAAAAACCTCTTTCAAGCTCTGCCTAAGTGCAACAAAATCAGTGTTTCTGAAATTGGGCACAAACCTAAAATTATCATCTTTGCACACTTCAAATTTAACCCGGAACCTAATGCTGTTATGATCACTATCTCCAATATGCTCCCCTACACTCAACCCCTGAACAAAACTATCTATGTCACAAAAAACTAGATCCAAAATTGCCTCCTCTCGAGTTCCCTGAGTTACAACTTGATCTAAGAAACAGTCACCAATTACTTTTAAAAATTCCTCTTCTTTGCCATTACCAGGATAAAAATTATTCCAATCAATACCCGGAAAATTGAAATCCCCCATTATGATAACGGATCCCTTACTGGACATGTCACTAATAATACGGTACATCTGTTCATCTTGTCCCTGGTTTGAATTAGGTGGCCTATAAATGTTTCCAAAGCGTAGCTTTTTGCCCTTACTGCTCATCAACTCCAGCCAAACCATATCAATCTTCCAACTTTCTTTACTCTTGGAAATTTGTTTGTAATTGGGCTGCACATCCATGTCTTCCTTATTTTCACTTAATTTATATTTTTTTACACATCTCTCTAGAGTTTTTCGATCTAAATCATAATCTAAAGCTGTGCTATGAATACTAACAACCTTCGAAACTGCTGCTTTCATAGTTTCTGTGGAGTGCTTCTTACGAGCTTTTCCTTTCGGTTTATGAAAAAAAGGCATCCTGAGGGAAGGAGAAAAAATATCTAAACATACACATATGATTAATATTGCACTTATTTTAAATTTCTAAAGATATTACAAAAAAAAAGAATCATAAAAAATGAATATTTATATAAAAAAAAATAACAACAGAAAAACTTTTTCAGAAAAATTAACTTATAAATTTGCAAATTTTCCTCAAAAACCAGACATTAATCATAATTTAGTTTTTATTATGAATTATTGCAAGAAAAATTCCATTGTAAACAATAACTGATAAGTTAATATTTGTCAACAATCAATGTCTTGGTTTTATTGTAAACATACAAAATATATAATAATCATATATATTATCCCCATAAAGTAACTATTGTAATTATAAATTGTTTTTGATAAACAGTATTTCTAGAATTCCTAAACTGTTTAAGTAAGGGAGCCTTGACCCAGTGGTTCAAGCCTCCCTTACATAGAGTGGGTCAAGCCTCCCCACCTATCCATTTTGTACAGAATAGCACATGATGAGGTTAAGTCTAATTCAAGGAACAAACGTTATAGTTATAATAAAAGCTCAATATTATAGTATTTAGAAAATCCCATTTGCAAAAATATAAATTAATTACATTTGCTGAAAAGGTCTTACAAATTATGCTCAAAATTCTTACTTTTTAGGTTGAAAAACTCTCTTTTCTGAATTTCTCCACAGACCTGATAGCTAGATGAATAAAACTAAGATGGATGCCTGATCACATCACTAGCTTTGACTGCTATCTAGTGAGAAACAGCTAAAATATTTTTAAATACAAAAATTGAAGGGTGGGTCAAGCCTCCCTTATGGTCAAGGCTCCCTAGTTACCCCTACTTACAAATGCAATTTTTAGTATGCATTATGTTCGGTACGTAAACTGGTAAAAAGAGATGCCACTTTGGTGCTGCAACCTTTCTTTTATAAGGAAAAAAGTACAGTTGAGGACCTGAATAACAACTGAAAAAAACTTCACGAGTTTTCAAACGAATAAAAAGTTAAAGGGTTTAATTTAGATAATAGATCTAGAATATTAGTAGAAACTCTTTTTTAAATTTTTTATTCTTGTGTGTGTGATACTCGAAACACTTATAACTTTCATTCAAACTCTTTAAACGAAGCACATTATTCGAAAAAAAAAAAAAAAAATGCTTCAGTTCTTAAACTTTTAAAAAAAAAATTTATTATTATTAGTCCCCCCTTAATGATTTACTCAATCGCCCCTTTCAACAGGATCGTCTGTATCCGCCACTGATTTGCTCCCCTAAAATGATCGTCTGTATCCTTTCCGCGACACCCCCCCCCCCCTCTCCAATGGCATGCGCCTTCAGAAAAATTGGGGTATGCGCCTTTTTGAGGACCCAGTCCGACCCTGTGTATAGTTGAGAAATGATAAGACAAGATGATGAGTAAATGACAGAATTTCTGATGTGTTGCTATAGACAAGTGTTAGTTAAAATTTCAAAACAAAATGAGGTTTATGCATTCTTTTTTTTATACCTTTGACCGCGCCGTTTTTAAATGCAAAACAGGAAAATCCATGTTTCTCAACCTAAATTGTCTGCTCCAGAATTGTTCATTACGCTGAAAAAGTAATCTATTATCTTAACTGTTATTCAACAAACAGTTAAATTGAACACCCCCACACCCTTCCCTTTTTTAAACTTATTTTTGTTGCCTTCAATGTTTGGAATTCCTCCAGCTCAATTAAGTTTGTCGGAAATAGATGCGATTCAAAAGTCCTGTTAAAAATATAGCCTACTCAAAAGTTCCAGGCTCAAGAAAATACGATTCATTGAGACTTTTCATTCAAACTCTCTTCCACACAATTAGAGGTATTATTGATTGTGTGGGGTGTACAATAGAGCTTTAATTGTATGTACAATTTTAGAAGTTCTTGACGTAAAAGATATTTAAATTTATAGGATTATTTATAGGACGTCTAAAGTATTTTAATCTATTTAGAGAACTCGTTTCTGGTTTAAAATGCTGATTTCCTGATTGATCAGACTGTTAACTTCATCCTTGTGCAAATAAGTAAAGGAGTTATTGTAGATAGTAATTCACAGCAAAAAAAAAAAAAAAAAAAAGAAAGAAAAAAAAATCCTAGTCAGATTGCAACGTAATAGTTTTAACCACATCTCTGAATCAATTCCAAAAGTTATATACGTAGTGATGTATGTACGTTCTGCGTAATGGGTGTTGAGAGATTTATTTTGACTATTCCCAACTACATTTTGAGAATTTTTCTGTTTATTCGTATAGTTAAAAAACTCTCTACTTTAAGATGTAGAAATTTTTGTATGCAGGACTTGTACAGAGTCTTGTTGTGAGCATTATTTTTTGGTTTGCAATCGGTTATTCAGTAAAACGTCTGTATGTACGCAACGCACGTATTCGTCCATATCTAACATAGTAACCGAAAAACGATTGCTCATAGAATATTGAAAATTTTTTGTTAACATACAGTTCTGAACTTGTGCTAATTTTGACCTCTTTGGATTTTTTTAAATTCCAAATTTCAGTCATCTAATACACTACTCCTCCTGTGCGTTTGTCTGTGTGTCTGTAACCCTATCTCCTATGGACCGGCAATGTGTACTTGGCCAATACTAGTACCGTTAGATGTAGGACATCCAGGGGAAGCCATTCTGCTCTGTCTCACCTCTAACCTTAAGGGGCCCGACATCAACGGGTAAAAAAACAAATTCATCAATTGTTTCCCGCCGTAGGCGGCATTGAGGCACCGCAGGTGGCGAACGGGGGTCGGCGAGCATCGGGCGGATTCTTCTGTAGTTGGAGGCAAGCATGCCACATTTTGATAAGCAGCCTGTGGCGTCGCTAAGATATACAATTACGTATTATATTTAACTTCAATGTATGAAATAATTTCAAGAAGGTTTACAATGGAAATATCAGTAATCAGGCATATATGCAACTACACACGCGTGTGTGTGATTCGGAAACTAAAATCTTTTATACTATAAAAAAGAAGTTCCTTCTAACTCTGAAAAACGCACAAGCAAAAATGTTGCTGTTTTGTGCATTGATAACTTCGGTTTTAGCATCTACGTTCAATATGCAATTCAATTATCTTTTCATCTTCGAACTGAACACGAAAACAATGAGCATTTTTCTAAAAAGAAATGTACAGAAAATTGAACCGAAATCATGCATAATGTTTGCAATGACTGATTTTGTTCAAATTTTGTTGCACAAATAAGATCATTCAGCTATATTTCTTCTAATTTGCTCACAGAATCAATCATGTTTCTTTCAACAGTAGATAATTTTTGTTCAAATTATCTTTTACCATGACAATAATTACTTTCTTATGCTACACCCGACTCTTCGTCTCGTAGGCGCAGGAGTCAAAGTAACCTATTTAACTCAGACTCAGGAAAACCTAGTATCTGATCGTGACGTTGCAGTCACTGCTTTCAGGAATTAAAAGGTTGTGACAGATTACTGCAGACACCATAGATCTTTAAAAGGGATAGATAGGCCTTTCTCCTACAGCGCAGCGTATTTCGCGCGGAGAAAGTGGGGTCATCATGATTCTTCCGAGAATCACGTGATCAAGGGACATCGTGTCTCCCTCTTCTCGGGCAGCAGTGATATAACAATGCGAAGCGTCGTTAAAAGTCTAGGATTGTCTGAAGATTTTCATTATACTTATGTGAGAAATCTCTATATGTGTGAATCTGAGATTTTCTAGCGAAAGAGGGTTTGATGAATTTTATTAAAAAATAAAGACATAGTGAGTAACAGAAATCTTTCTTTCTGCTAAAGGCAAAAAAAGTCCCCATGCAGAGTCAAAATTAAGAATATTTTAAGCAATTTACTATAGATACCGAGCATTATATTAAATCACTAAAAACAAGCGATGGAAAATTAGTTATAGTATGTCCGCGAAAAACTGGATTTTTAGGTTTCCTAATTTCTATGAAAAGTGTGCTGGGAACATATGAAAAGTATGTATATGTAGGTGCCCGAATTCCAGTTCTAAACTGCGTAATGACTTATAAGCTTACTCAGGATCACCTTGAAACTTTTTTCAATGCGATCAGGATGTGAGGGGGGATTCAACAATAATCGTCGGATAATTTCGAAGTGCGAAAAAAAGATTATTCATTCATACGGAAATTAAAGAGTCCAGTTCTTCAAACTGCGCTGATTTTGACAACCTTCAAATGCTACGATTAAATAGGAAGCGTAACAAAAATGCTTTGAAAGAAAACCTTTTCTTCCGATTCCTTTGACGACGATTTGGAAAATTCAGAAATCATCTCAATTAACATGACGCAGTATATTAATGATGTTTCTGACTACGCTGGATTTTTTGTCCTACAAGTGCACTCTGTTGTGAACTGCGACGACTGCAACGCAGTCTTAACTACAACAAATCAAAAAATAGACCTAATAAAATTTAAGAATTTTTGGGACACATTCAAGTATGATAACTTATTGCAAGATTGCAGCCATTGAAATATGTACATTTGTGAAGAACAACTGAGCGAGAATGTGAAAAAGTTTTGGGAGTAAAACACAAAAATATAATGTTACTTATGAGACCACAAGAGTTATGCGAAAAATTTCGAATTCCGTTTTTCTAAGTTTAAATAAGCATATGTTGGAAACAGAAACAGCAGATTTTCTCGTTAAAAAGTTTATAAAATTAATCGTTACTAACTATTTAAGCGTTAGAATGTATCGCGCAGTCAATTCAAACAATGAAAATAATTCACAAAGACCAATAAGTAGGAAAGTAACAAAATTAATATTGTTAAGGGACAATAATCACTAGTTTTCTTCACCCTCGAGTTTAAATTGTCAAAATTATCATAGTCAGTGGGACGAAAAAAAAAGAAGAAAAGAAAAATTGGGGAGGGTGCGGAAGTCAAATGACCATTCATGTAGTTTATAATTGCGAATAATTTATTTTCTGAGTACTTAAAAAAAAAAAAAACACTGAAGTTGCTTAAAAATTAGGAACAAACCAAAATTATTGGTTTGCTAATATAGTGTTGGTGTGAAACGCATGCGAATATTAGAATATTATTTAATTGAGTTGATATTCGATACTATTTACATTTGTATTTCTAATTGGTTTATGGTTTTAGATCGGGTTTTATGTTAAATTGTTGCACTGGCTTCAAAAGTTGTGGGAAAAAGCACGCATTGAAACTAATTATCTGTATTTGAAAAATTTGATTGAAATAAAAGAAAATTTATAAGGTCAATTTTTGTTTAAGATTTTTGAAGACGTCTTTTTCTACTCAGTATTTAAAGCACTTGAAAAAAAAGTTTAAATAGCTTGTGCGCCTGCTTCAAAAGTTATGATGGGAAAATATCTAATGGACCATTCCATGAAAAAGCTGTCATTTTCTCCCTGTCATTTAAAAAGTAATAACTTAAAAAGGTAACAAAGAACATTTCTTGCAAAAGTACAACAAATATATTTGCGATTTCTTAATGAAAAAAAAAGCTACCCTTTTTAATTATTACTTTTAGTGAAAAATATGAGATGTTACGTG
Organism: Uloborus diversus; assembly: GCF_026930045.1. Lineage (NCBI taxonomy): Eukaryota > Metazoa > Arthropoda > Arachnida > Araneae > Uloboridae > Uloborus > Uloborus diversus. The sequence goes on from NW_026557730.1 coordinate 42,190, forward strand.
AGGGACAGAGTATTCCGTTTTTCTTTAATAATGGGTAAAATGCTTTAATTTAACCCATGCTTAAAGGGGGGGAGGGGTTAACCCATGCTTAAAGCATTTAACCCATGGGTTAAATGCTTTAATCTCCCTTAATTGTGCAAATGATCGTGGCGCAAAGTGATTCTCTTCGATAAGGGAAACAGTTTCTTGTGAGGGGAGTCCTTTGATCACGTGATGTCCAACGGGGGATGTTGACGCGCGCTCTGAGGAGAAAAGTGGGGAGAAGGCACATCTATTCTATTTTAAGATCTATGGCAGACACGTGTTTCAGGGTTTGAAGGACTCCCCTTTTTAATGAAAAATAGTGAGCGTTTGGAATTTGTATGCTGTTAAAAAAGGGGCTCCTTGACACACCGAAATACGTGTCTAGAGTAATGTGTAATTTTGTCCTATAAAACGTTCGTTCTTTCCTTTTACTTATCAAGTTGCCGATTCAAGTCTTTCTGTTTTTCTCCAGTTCAACCCCCCTCCCTCTTATAAATTTTCCCAGTGGGTAGTTTTTCCCCTAAGGTATTATCCGCAGAAAAGGAAAGAAATGTTGCTGAGAGCAATTAAGTTGGAGCCAATAAACACAAAACAAACAAACAAATATGGTTCTTACTGCATTAGATGATTTTTGTTTCAAATCTATCACCATGCTTTAAGAAATGTATTATTCCCATCGCGTATTATCTCACTTTTAATGACGTAACGGTCATTGACTTTTTGTTCAATGAACGCACCCACATCGAAATGCTTAATTGACACTTGCTCCACCAGGAAAAGATAAGAAGCAAATTTATACTCTTTATCTCAAACGACATAAGATAATATGAGGGTACGAAGTAATTAGTATTTTGTTGATAATTTTTGTGTAGTAATTTCTATAATGTGTTTTGCTGAAGCAATTATAACCACTAGTGCTTTGGCTATCTTCCTGTAACTTCTTTTAAAAGTATTGTATGTTTTCTTATAATCTCCCGTTAAATTGACTAAAACAGGGGTTTCCAAACTGGGTGCCGCAATTTCCTGAGGTGCCATCGGAGGAGGCGATGGGTACCGGTGCTGCGGAGTGTCCATGGTATCAAGATATGTGGGATAGAGTAGCATGCCGTGAGAAAATTCTAATTCTTCAGAACGAGCCGCGACTTGGGACAGTTTGGGAACCCCTGGACTAAAACAAAAGATCTGGGCTTCAAATGTTTCTGTTAGTTTCAGATAATCAATTTTTGAAGTGAAACTTTTTATGCGAGGACTTAGAAATTCGGATGGGCAAACTTTTGTGAAACGAAAGTGACGTAGTTGTTTTGAGTGACGAAACGTCGCATATGCGCTCTTCCCACTTTCTTTCATTCTCGTTGTCGTGGTTGCCTGTTCTGCGTTGGTGAAGCTGTTGGTTACCCAACATAACATTGTTGAAACATGTGCGCATAACCAATGAATTTCGGTTATTGTTTCGTATTCTCGTTGTTGATAATCTATTTTTTCTTCATTAAAATATACAATTTTGTGGTGATTATGACTGAAACGTCATGGCCAGTGGTTGGAAGTAGCGATGCTACTGTAGTAGCCACATTTTTCAGTAGTTTGTAGTGTAGCGCACTACTTTTTTTAAAAAAAGTAGTGTAGTGAGTAGTTCAATACAAAAAATAGTAGTTTGTAGCGACTTCTGGAAACTACTTTTAAATAAATTAAAAAAATAATAATAATAAAAGAATCAAGGTTCAAACAAACCTGACTGCCGCAAATTTTACACAACTACATCAGCGAAAACATTTACTAATAATAAAACTGAACGTCTGTATGTCTGGAACTCTGGATGTCTGTTACGCGCACAGCGCCAAGACCGTTCGGCCAATTTTCGTGAAATTTCTCACAAAATTAGTTCGTAGCATAAGGATGAGCACCTCGAAGCGACTTTTCAAAAATTCGATTTTTTTTTTTTCTTTTTCTACACTAATTTTAAGCTACCATTGGTGGATTTAATTCCTCTGCAGCAATACCGAGTGAATTACCATAACACGGACGAGTAAATTACCGACGAGTAAATTACCAAAACATGGACGAGCAAATTACCATAACCGGGACGAGCAAATTACCATAACATGAACGATCAAATTAACATTGCATATTGGCGAGAAATTAATCATCCATTATTTGGAAATATACAGAGGCGAACCAAATGACTTTTTAATTTTCTACAACGGGCAAAGTCGTGCGGGTACCGCGCGCTAGTGAGAAATAAAACTCACAAAAGTACTAGTTGACCTCAGACATGTATTATTTTGACGCCATACGTTCTATCTGTTAGACGCTATTAATTTGTTTGGCATCGTAATTTTCATATTTCGCCAACATTTGTATTGAACGTAGTTTGTTTTTTCTGGCTGCCTAGAATGTTTCGTAGATGAAAGTTTTAGATTTCAAAGAGACTTAAAAAGAGTTAACTTCAAAGAGAGTTAAAATACTATAAAAGCATTATTTTCGCGAAAACGAAGAAATCTGTGATTTCACGAATTGAAAATTTCATAAATTTTATATGAACAGACCAAAAGTTTAAAAACAAATGTTGATCGAGAGTAAAATTTTCGTGATTACTACGGGCACGCGAAAATTCAAGTATCGCGAAAATCAGTGCTTTTACAGTATTCAACAAATAAAGAAGCTACTGTTATTTTAGGGTCATTTCACGGTATTTTTGACATTTATGTAGTCCGTAACGTGACCTCTTTTTGCCATAACTTTTTAATTTACTGTTTGATTTGCAAATTAATTTAATTTGAGCTGGTGTATTGGTAGTAAAAGCTCAAAATAAAATAATATGCTAATCAAACAGTAAATTAAAAAGTTATGGCAAAAAAAAGGTCACGTTACGGACTCTAGATAAATGTCAAAAATACCGTGACATGATCCTTTACCTTTAGTAAGACCCCATTTGAAGTACGCTGTGCAGTTTTGGTCGCCTTATCTGAGGAAAGATATTTGTGTATTGGAAAGGGTTCAAAGAAGGGTAACTAGACTAGTAAGGGGACTTTCAGATTTAGATTATGATACCAGACTTAATATGTTTAATATGTATAGCCTGGAGCAAAGGAGGATCAGAGGGGAAATGATTCCGTTGCTTAAATTTATCAAAATGAATGATGTTAATGGATTAAATTTTAGCACCGAAAGCAGGACGAGGGGTCATTGTTTTAAGCAATTCAAATCTCAAGCTAACCTGGAAATAAGGAAAAACTACTACTGTAGTAGAGCTGTGGGCACTTGGAACAGCTTACCGGAAGAGGTGATTATGAGGAAGGGGGTGTATATAGCTTTAAGAGGGCCATTGATCTTCATTGAGGACTAATAAATTGACTAGGACCAGCCTAGCTGGGCCAAGAGCCTGCTGCTGGTCGTCACATTTGTATTTATTTGTATTTGTACATAAATGCTATAAAGGGGATGATATTGAACTGCACTGGCCGGTTTACAATAAAAACAAGCATTGCAGTGTTTTAAAAAAGGATGATAACAAATATTTTTGGAAAAAAATAAATGGTAGATAATTGTTAGTAATACTCCGTGATCAAATAAGCTAATTTATCAATCTAAACCTTTTTTTGTTGAAACCTCAAACTGTGTGTGTGTGTTAGGGTGGCCAAAAAAAATCGAAAGTTGATTTTTTAAATCGCACACTTTCTTTTATTTCTTTATACTTCAAAACAATTGTAAAAAAAAAGTTTCATATAATTTGAACAACGGCAACCCGTGCCGATTCGTGTCTGTAAGTGTGAATTAACATTTGCAATGCTAGGTCAAATAATTAAAAAAAAATAGAAACTCGAAATTTTTGTTGGTAAAACGTAGCCCTTATACCCCACATGCACCACCAAAACATTTATTCAAATTAAAAACTACTTCTGTATCCTGCACTTGACCTAAAATTTTTCATTTTCTTCAAAAAATTGTTTTTTATTCTATATATATTTTTTAAATGTAAGGTAAATTTTACGAAATTATAGAACTGAAAAATATAAACAGTAAAGTAAGTAGTTGGCGTTAAATAGAAATTTTGCTGCAATATTTAGGTCTCCCACGTAGTTCTCAAAGATATGGATTTTGTTCAAGTTTTAAGTTAAAATTTTCATTTTAAATATATTATTTTTTTTATTATTCATTTGCAAATGTTGATCTGAAAATGTGCTCGCAAACAATTTTTTAACTTGATATTTTATTTAAATTTGTATGATTTTTTTAAAGATAATAGAAATAATAATAATTTTTTGAAAAAAATGAAAAAAGCCAAGTGTGGGATATCTCAATGTTTTTTTAACTTTAATAAATGCTTTTGTGGGACATGTGGCGTATAGGGTCAACGTTTATCAACAAAAATTTCGAGTTCCTAAAAAAACTTTTTTTTTTCGATTTGGCCTAGCATACAAGCAGAATACTACTAAATTTGCTACGTACGTCGCAGAACAGATGCCTGAGCTGCAGAACAATTCTGTTCAAATGTGAGAGGAAAACTGATACATTTTCTGCAAAATTCAATGAAATTTCTGCAGAAATCGCGGTGCAGAAATAACTGCAGAAATCGCGGTGCAGTAAATCTGCAGAAACCGCGGTGCAGAAAATCTGTAGAAACTGCAAATTTTCTACAAATATCTTCCAATTCAAGATGGAATTTTGCAGAAATTCTGCAGATTTCTTAAAGTTAAAAAAAAAGTCTAAAATCTCGCAAATTACGATAATTTGGCGGAAAGTTCGCGATTTTGAATTCGATAAGTCCTTTGTAGCACTTTCCCAATCGATCTTCATCCACTGCAATTTCGGCCATACACGTAAACTCCTGTTTGTGAAAATTGCAACAACCTGAAGGAAGCATCATAGTTGAATGAAATTTAATACTCAGTTGAGTGGTAATGGTACAAATAAATGACTACATTTTCAAACCAAATAAACAATAAAAAGAGATAGAAATTAGAATTTTGTGTGGCCACCACGCTCCGCAATAAGAACTGCTACACGACTCGGCATATAGTATATCTGCCTGCGGAAGAGTATTCCATACTGTTTGTGTGCGCAACCGATGTTCGTCTGTCGAAGTAACAGGACGAGGATTACGAGCGAAACGCCGCCCAACGAAATCCCACACATGTTCAATCAGTGACATATCTGGGGAATATGCAGGCCAAGGAAGAAGCTGTACCTGCTGCGAGTCAAGGTAGGATTTGACAGTCCTGGCGACATGTGGACGGGCATTATTCTGCTGGAATACAGCCCCTGGCAATCCTTGCAGGAATGGAATAGCTTGGAGCTGTAAAACTTCGTTTATGTATCGGGTACTGTTCAAATTGCCCACAATTCGTAGCAATTGTGATCGTTCATGATATGCTATGGCACCCCAGACCATAACTCTGGGTGTTCGTCCACTGTTGCATTCGGTAATGCACTCCGGAATGTGCCGTTCACCGGCATAACGCCTGACACGAATTCGGCCATTATGGTGCCACAAATTGAAGCGGGATTCGTCAGAAAAGACAACCTGCTGCCAATCAGCACGCCAGCTCCTATGCACATTGGCCCATTGTAGCCGCAGGCGGCAATGGTTTTGCGTGAGAGGAATCCTGTATAAAGGAATTCTTGCGCGCAGCCCACGCTGCAGCAGACGTCTCCGAATTGATGAAGCACACAAAATGAAACACCTGTAGCTGTTGACTACTGTGCTGCCAATTGTCTAGAAGAAGCTGGTTGGTCCGTCAGCACCATACGCACCAGGTGTCTGTCATCGCGAGCTGACATCACATTTCGGGATCCACTCCCGGATTTCCGAGCTGTCCGACCCTTGTCCGTCCACTACTTCCAAACACGCATGATTGTGCTGCTGTTACGCTGCACACGAGCGGTCAATTGCACGATAAGACAACCCACTTTACGAAGGCCAACGATTCTGCCCCGTTCAATCTTCGAAATTTGCTCAAATTTCGCTTTTTTTCGTCGAAGAGACATAGTAAAGATTCAGTTAACGTTTACTCTATCATATAACCATCGATAATCATACACGCCTCGCTACAGCCGTCTATTTACAGTGGCTTCCAAAAGTGTTCGTACACCTTGAAATTTTTTAGTAAGACCAAAATAACGGGAAACTGAATTCGAATATGAAGTCCAATATTTTTTTACATCATTCCTACATCATTCTAAATAAAACCCTGTAGTTTTTTTAAAAAATTGACTGATCTTCTTTTTGAAATGAGTCAAAAAACGAAAAGACAGAGAAATATACGCCACGAAAGTCATCGTACACTCAAACATTTTCGAATGTATTCGTGATTAAAATTATCATATGTCGTTTTTTTGGTTATTTTTGCATTGTGTTGACCCTTAAAAGTCATTTGGCTTAATTTTTTTTGTTTATTTATTCCTTATTATTGTGCTTATTACTTAAAAATGGCTGGTATTCGTAAAAAACCACAAACACTATTCGAAATTTGAATTTTTTTCCTCGCAGTAGCGCTAAATTGGTTTGAAATGTCTCTAAATTAGTTATTTTATTTCATTCTATCGTAAAGTGCTTGATAAAATGCTTTAAAAAAATAATAGGACCGAAAATAAGGTAAGAAAAGGTCAACCAGCAAAGTTGACAAAGCGTGATCGGAGTTTTACAATTAAAAAATTTATGAAAAATACACATTTGAGTGTTGTGAAAGTTTTTTCAGAGTTAAATGAAAATTTTTACATTTAATTTTCTCCTAAAATTGTTCGCCACGTTCTCTGATTAGATGGATTTAATGGGACCTCTTCCCGCAGAAATTTTCTTGACCTTGCGAAAAACAGAAAGCTTACGCTTTTCGTCGCAAAATCAATGATAAATAAGCTCAAAACGTTTGGGAATTACGTCTTACTTTCATATAAAAATAAATTTAACATTTTTGGTTAAATTGTTGTATAATTGTAAGTAGAAGAAAAAATTTGGAACTTAATCTTAAGAACTTAGTTGGACCAGTTAATCAGGACGGTGAAGGTGTTCTTGTGTGAGGGTGCATATCAGCATTAGGACTTGGTACTTAGGAATTTTTTGATGAAATAATGAATAATGCTGTTCGTTTAAATGTTTTAAAAATTAATTTTAAACTTTTAGCCAAAAATTTGATTATCGGAAATTACTTTGTTTTTTTTTTATCAAGATAACGATAAGAAGCACACGGTTTTCAACGTTTGTCTCTATTGCCTCAAAAATTGTCCTAAAGTTTAGAAAATACCCCTTCAATCTCCAGATTTGAACTTAATGTAACATATTTAGAGATATCTGTAGGCTAGATTACGAAAATACGGCTTTGAAACGAAAATAGAGCTAGAAACAGTAAGACTCGAAGTGTGGTTGAACACTTACTCAGAAATTACGCAAAAAAAAAGACATAAAAAAGAATGAAATCTATTCAAAGACGTTTAAAAGGTATTGTTGATACTGCATGATATTCCACTAAATAATAACTTAATAAAAAGTTAGATTATTCAATAATATATAGACATTTTTTAAAGTGTACGAAGACTTTTGTGACATAAAATTTCCGGCACTTTTTGGTTTTTGATTTAAAAAAAAATAAGTTTCAATATTTTTTAAAGAAATGTCATGTAGTTCTGTTGAAAATTGATCACAGATCTTATAATTAAATACCTATTCCGAAATATTAATTCTAACCAATGGAGAGGGTCCTATTTCAGTGAAAGTCGTAGGTGTACGAACACTTTTGGGAGCCACTGTATATTCGGTTCGATCCGCCGTTCAGAGGACGCTGCTCAGCATGCGCATGCGCTACCGGTCTGCAATTCTAATCATTTGCATATCATGCCCTACTTTACCTTTCCAGCAATTTTCAGCTCACTCGCCTAAGTCCTTCGTGGTGTTGCAATTTTCACAAACAGGAGTGTATAATCATTATGACAATATTCCTAAGTAAAGTCGGTCATTGTCTAGCATCTCGGTGACATATTATATTGGGTTTAGTATTTAAGTGGCTTAAAAGGTTAAAGATGTTTTCCGTCCACATTCAAAGTTTTTTCGTGCATAATATTCATGTACTTAGAAGTAGACTCATTGAACTAAATTAATTCTAAAAAAAAAAACACGCTCATTTAAAAATAAAGTCATTAAAACTTTGTTATGTAACATCGAAGGCGGCGGGAAGGCGAGTGCTATTCAATTTCCCATGCCCCCTCCAAAAGATTTTTCTTTATCCGCCCCTGACCAGGGGGGGGGGGGGACGTGGGTTGCTCATCATAAAATACAATTTTTATATTGAAGAATTGAAAAGTAATTTCTGACTGCTTCCCGATCATTAAAAGCAGTAAGATATTTTGTTGAAACCTATTCCGCTTGGAAAAGCTCAAATATACTCTGCTTTTTTCCCTTGATTTTAACGGAGGAAAATCAAAGGAAAAAAGCAGATTAAATAAAGATCTGTATCCGCATCCGTATCCGTTACTTTTTTGACGGATCTTAAACGGATCTTTTCTATTCTAAAATTTTTTTTATATTTGAATAAAAGACTCTTAAGTTCCGTTTAAATTAAGTTTTATTCCCCATTTAAATTATAAGGTATCATTTCAGAAGCCAACAACTCTCTGAGACATTTTTTTTTTAATTTTTAGTTTAATATTAGTTTTTTGTTATTGCTTTGGGGATTCTGTTATTTTTCATTTTGGTTTTTCTCGGCATCCTTCAAAAAAGGTGACGGGAATATCTTCCGTAATAAATTTTACACTTGGATAGTTGAATTGGGCAAAAAAAAAAAAAAGGAGATCCGTATCTGCGGATCTTGACACTAATGATCCGGATCCGAGGATCTACTTTTTTTCGGCACATCACTAGTTTGTAAAATGAGGGTGTGCACCTCGAAGCGATTTTTCAAAAATTCGATTTTGTTCTTTTTCTATTCCAATTTTAAGAAAATTTTACCGAGCAAATTATCAAAACGTGAACGAGTAAATTACCTAATTATCATAACGTGGAACTGTAACATGGGCGAGCAAATGACCAACGCAAATTGGCGAGAAATTTATCATCCATTATTTGTAAATATACAGGCGAACCAAATGACCTTTTAATTTTCTACTACGGGCAAAGCTGTGCAGGTACCACTAGTTGAGTAAATAAATGAAAAAGCACATGGGAGAAAATGTGTTGAAACATGCAACGGAAGTCATTCGTTCAGTGAAAAAATTATTTAAAAAAATTACATCATTATTGATTTTTATTGATCTTTTTTCAAAATTTATTATATTTTTCAAAACCTCAAAAAATTGTTTTAAAATAAAATATTTTAAAACTGCTCTAGACCTAAAAAAGCGCGTTTTTTTTTTATTTTTTAGAACGACCCGATGGAATCAGATTGCGTAGTGCGGCAGTATTTGTATGAGTACAAAAACGATAATTTCTCTTTGGTTGCGTTCATATCCTACACACACACACACACTCGTGATTGCGAAAAACATAATTTGAATTCAAGATGTCATACTTCAAATTTAATCTTTTAATTTACCACCGAAACTACTTTTTTTTAGTTTTTTTTTCAGCGCTCGATTTCTCTACCTTATGTTCCCAAAACATAGGTTTTTTTTTTCTTACGCATGGTAAAAATTAATAAAATTCAATTCAAATATTAGCAGTCTTTAAAAATTCAATGAAAAGCATTTTAATCTTCAAAATTGATCAACATTTTGTTGATCGAAAACATTACTAAGAGAAGTAATTTTTGGGAAACAAGTGTCTAATTCATTAAAACTTGCTTTTAAATTTCAATCAATTAGTAATTCATTTTTTACATGAAGAATAATGTTGGAACTTTTAAAAATTAAATATAAAATCAAGTTTTATAGAAGGATAGAAAATTAAATGCTTATTCAAATAAAATATGAAGTAAGCTCGTTTAAAGTAGCATAGATTAAAATAAAATTCAAATTTCGAAACAATAAAAAAGTGTTTTAGGTCAAAAAAATAAAATAAAATAAAATAAAATAAGTAAAAAAAATACATAAATAAATAAATAAAACATGATGCTCACCATGATTTTTTTTTTTTTTTTTTGAGAAGCACGTGTTCGGTATTGGCATGCTTCCAAAACATAGATTTTTTTAAAATTGAGCGCTGTAGAAATTTAGTAAATTGAATTGAAATATCAGAGATCTTTGAATTCAATTAACTTCATTAAAACTAAGGAAAGTTGTTTTGTTTTCAAAATAGACCAAAATGTTAAAGACTGAAAAATATTAGTAAAAGATTTCTCAGTTATTACTCGTTTCTTCTAGCACTGGAAGGTCCAAAGAGCAACGGAGAATGGAAAATTAAGTATTGATCCTAAAAAAATTGTCAATTCCACCTTGCTGCAGAGATACGATTAATGCAGTGGTCGGCGACGGGGGAGGGTTTTGGGGCTCTAAAGTTTCATTAACTCACATAGTAAAATATGCACTATAGGGAAATGTATCAGAAAGGATTCAAAAAAGAAAAAAAAAACATCGAAAGATTTTGCCGAATCCTCCCCCTCCCCCCTCGGAAGAATCCCACCGAAACCAGGAGCGTTGCAATGGGGTCGTTTTCAAAATTTTAAAAGTATTTTTGTTTCTGAAAAAAACATAGGATCTAACTATTTTTTAAATAATGTTTAAGTTTAATATTTTAAAAAAAATACTAAAATCGGTGCTCTTTCATCGTTTAACACTTCGGCCGATGACATCACAAACAGTGGTGCCCATCCTCCCCCCCCCCAGCTCAATGGCGCAAATCCCCCCCCCCCCCAAAGAAAATTTTTTCGCTTTCGAATTGGGTTAAACATAACAGTTTTTAGAGTGTTAAATTTCTAGTCAAATTCACGGGGGGCGGAGGGGGCGCTAACAAATACCATTCGAACTGAAATGTTGTTGGATTGTTACCCGCCCCGCCTTGCCTTCCCTAATTTCAAAACGTGGACCTTGAGTAAACAAGTTTTGGGTACCCCTGAATTTTGGTACACCTTTTTTTTTTTTTTTTCAAACGTATGAATAATTACAGGGACAACTTTCTGACTTGATATGGAGTCATTACTAGATGCATACAACATGAACCATGAAACGGAAATTTATTGTCAATTAGATTGGGCGTCCGGGGAGTTTCTTCCCCGGAAAATTTTCCAAATTGTAATTTTAAAACCACAGTTTTATGCAATCTCTGGTGATGTTAGGAGAATAAAAGGTTTGGTGGCCCTTTCCCGGTAATTTTTCAATATTGAAACTTTAAAAGCGCAATTGTAAATAGTCGACCGTTGTGTTAAGGAGGGATTTCCTTTGTTTTCAAATTTGTAGTTCTGAAAACACAGTTTTAGACTATCTGTTTTAATGTTTAGGAAAGAAGAGATTCTAGGGCTCGCCCCAAGAAAATTTTCAAACTTAAAAACGCTACCTATGGTTGGGGGACAAGCAGTTTTCTGTAATTGAAGTTCTAAAATCGGAATTTTAGCCGACCTTTGTGACGTTAAGAAAAGCTCGTTTTCGGAAGCTCTCCCCGAATTTTCTCGATATTGAAGCCCTAAAACCAAATTTAAGACGACTTTGTAATAATGTTGACGAGAGTGGGGAGGAATGAGAATGGCGCTCCACTTAAATTTCCGAACTTGTAGCTTTAGAAACGTATTTTTGATATATCTTGATAATGTTAGTGGAAAGTGAATTTCGATGCCATTCCCCCGGCAATTTTTTGAAATTGATACTCCAAAAACGCAATTCTAGGCTTGTCTTTGATCGTGTTAAGGAAAAAGAGGGAATCAGGGGCTCTCTCCTATAAATTTTTCAAAATTGCATTACTAGAAACGCAGTTTTAGATCACTCTTGATGATAAAGAGGGTACGAAACAGGGAACCCCGCTCTGCTATGCCATCTGTGGCTTCCAGAGAACTGACCTTTCGGCCGGGGCCCCCTTACGTCATTCTGGCGTTACAGTGGGAGCGCTCTCCTGGAAGTTTTTCAAAATTGAAGTCGCATAGCCAAAAAAAGATGGATCACACACACCATGACAGATATTTTTCGGAAATCCTCAAAAATGGATTCAACTATTCTGCACACATCGAAAATCATCAGAACTCGAGAATTTTAACAAATCAAATATCCTTCTATACATATCAGATATGGAAGAAAGTAAATATGATTTACGAAAAATAATTTAAACACCTTAAGAACAGACTGTTCTACTTCCATCAGCGAAAACCAACATCACTGAAAGTTTCAATAAAAATCATCTAATGATAAATTGAAACAATCAGTTTAAAAATGGTAGAGAAGATGGGGGTAAAGTGAAATGAAAAATTCTTCATAAGCTTAAGCTAGTTAATGAAGAAAATATATTTATTGTGGATTTAAGGGACTTCAAAACTAGTTCTTAATTATTGTTAAGGTGCAAATGAATCAATGAAAGACTAGAGCATACTGGTCAGAATTGTTACAAACAATAAAACATTTTTGACCTCCCTCCCTCTCATCATTGTCACAGTATTCATCATGCAGAGTTGTGCTACTTCCAGAAAATTTATAAGATATTGAAAAGAAATCAAATCTTCTGATCCAGTATGAGGAGATAATATTTCCGGGCTTATTGGCCGTGGTCTAATTGGAGTAAAGATTGGGAAAGTAGGGATTTTTTGAAATCCCTAAGGCTTTCTTATTTTTGCACTAATTATTTTTTTTTTTTTTGCTAAACGATCACTATAACCATCTCTAAAAATCTGTGCATTCATTTGCTTATGAGTTTATTAGAAAATTTTCTTTGATTAATTATGTAAAAAATCAGTTTTTTTTTTTAAATTGGTTTTTAAAGGTTTAGCACGCTCTAAGCATTTGAGTAATTTATAAAATGCTTATCCAATGCACAGATTTGTCAAATATGTTATCCCAATTGCAAAAAGTATTACTTTAAAGCAGTGGTTGGAAAAACTACATTTTTTTTATAGCGAACTACAACTACAACTACTTTGTTACAAATGTAGTTAACTACAACTACAACTACTTTTTTCAAAATGTAGCAACTACAAACTACTTTAAAAATGTAGTCGCTACTTCGCTACTTTTCAAAAAATAAGTAAATAAAAAGCATACACAATTGGTTGTCCCTCAAAAAATGAAAGTCATTTTTTCAAGTCGCATACACTCTTGTATTTTTCTTCTTGTGTCAAAACAATCGTGAGAAAAAGTTTCATATAATTTGCACAACGGCAACCCGTGCCGACTTGCATCTGAAAGTGTAAAACAGTACTTGTATGCTAGGCCACATCGAGGGGGGGGGGGCACTTTTTTTAGAAACTCGAAATTTCTGTTGATAAAACGTTGCCCCTGTACCCAACACTTCATATGTGCCACAAGAACATTTATTCAAATTAAAAAACATTTATATATGCCACACTTGACCTAAAATTTATAATTTTATTTAAAAAATTGATTTTTTTTCCAAATTATTCAGTTATCTTTTAAAAAATTGCATATAAATTTAAGTTGAATATCAAGTTCAAAAAATACTGCAGAACATATTTACAGATCAACAATTACAAACGAATAATAAAAAAATAATATATTTTAAATGAAAAATTTAACTCAACCTGGAAAAAAAACAGATCTTTGAGTACTATGTGGGCGACTTAAAAATTGCAGGAAAACAAAAATTTCTATTTAACGCTAATTACCTACTTTTCTACTTTACTGTTTATATTTTTCAGCTTGATAATTTCGTAAAATCTTACATTTCTGAAAATATGTATCAAAAACTTAATTTTTTGAAGAAAATTATAAATGTTAGGCACGTGTGGGATATCTAAATGGTTTTTAATTTTGAGTTTATAAAAGAAAACATTTTATTTTAATTTGGCCTAGCATTACACAAGTGCTGGTTCACACTTTCAGACATAATCGGCACTTGCTGCCGTTGTTCAAATTATATGATTTTTTTTTTTTTTTTTTGACGTAAAAGGACAAAATATAAGAGAGTGTGCAACTTGAGAAATCAACTTTCAATTTTTTAGGGGGTGGGGGACACCGTAATACACACACACACACCTAAGAGGATTGAACAAAAAAAGATTGATAAATTAGCTCATCAGAAGACATTAAGAAAACTGTCCGTTATCATACTCTCACACACTGTAATGCTCGTATTTATTGTTAAGTCCTCCAGAACAGTTCAATTTCATCCTTTTCTATAGCATTTTCAGTAGCTTCTTTTTATTTGGTGAATACTGTCGAAAATTTAAGCCTCGCTAAAATATTTGTTTTTAAATCTTCGATCTGTTCATATAAAATTCACCAAATTTTCAACTCGCGAAATCACCGACATATTCATTTTCGCGAAAGCAAGTGCTTTTTGCAATATGAATATTGGTGAAATATGAAAATTACGACGGCAAAAAAACTAATGGCGTCAAACAGATAGAACGCATGGCGTCAAAATGAAATGCCTGAGGTCAGCTCGTATTTTTATGAGTCTTATTTCTTATTGCATCCGCTGATGTAATTGTGTAAAATTTGCGCCAGGGGGTCAAATTCGTTTGAACCTTTTTTTTTTTCAGTTTATTCAAAAGTAGTTTCCAGAAATCGCTACAAACTACTATTTTTTTGTAGTTAACTACTCACTACACTACTTTTTTCAAAAAGTAGTGCGCTACACTACAAACTACTCAAAAATGTAGCTACTACAGTAGCGTCGCTACTTGTAGCGCGCTACTTCCAACCACTGCTTTAAAGCTGTATCTTTAAATAGAAGAAAATCCTTAGGGATTCTAATGACATGAAAACAAAAAATTCCATCATCGAGAAAAAGCAGTTTAAAGTTTTTCTTTTGCATAAGAACACGTAGCGAGCATGGCTTAAAACCACTCATAACTTTTTAAATATTTCAACTAAAGCAATGAAACTTTTTCCCTGTGTTCAGAATAGTTTTTAGTTTTGAAATAAGCAATAAAAATTTTTTTTTGATTGTTTCATCATTTTTGAGGTACTCACTGTAACCCCTTAAAAAAAGAAAAAAATAATATGTTCTTTCTTTTAAGATTTTTGAAGATGTGTTGTTACTATTTTAAGTCCTCCCAAAACTGGGGGGCATTGCCCCCCCCCCCTCCTATAAATCCACCCATGCCCTTCTGAACTAGTCAAAAAAGAAAAAAGAAAAAAATGCTTTTTTAATAAGTTTTTGGAGGATGTGTTGTTACTACATAAAGTCCTCCCAAAACTGGGGGGGACATTGCCCCCCCCCCATAAATCCGCCCATGATCTTCGGTAATATTTGGAGAACGAGTTTCGGGACACCTCAGGGATTTTTTTTTTTTAAATTAAAGTCCAAAGACGAAATTTATTCGACCTTGATGATGAATGATTAATTGAGAGGGCATTCGGAGGTTACGTTGAGAGCACTCTCACGGCTTTTCGAAATTGCAGTCCTAAATACTTCGGGGTAGGGGGTAGGCCATCTTTAATGACGTCAGGCTAAGGGATGGGGTTTGAGAACGTTTTTACGGAATTTTTTCAAAACCTAAGTTTTAAAAACT
This sequence comes from Uloborus diversus, assembly GCF_026930045.1. Classification (NCBI taxonomy): domain Eukaryota; kingdom Metazoa; phylum Arthropoda; class Arachnida; order Araneae; family Uloboridae; genus Uloborus; species Uloborus diversus. The sequence continues at coordinate 57,747 of NW_026557730.1, forward strand.
CACTTCCAGGCCAGCTTTGGGGACGTAAAAAGAAAGGCTTGGAGTTCCCCACTCTTCTTTTCAGTTTGGCTACGTTCCTCCTATCTTCATTGTAAATTTCAATAATTGATAAACTTATTGCGGTAATATTTTTCTCCAATTTTCCTTTGCCAAACACGATTATTTGCTTGGATTTTCCATAGTAAAGTTTTCAATTTCCCGCCTAATATTTTTGTTTTCTTGCAATATAAGCGTTTTCGGACTTAGAAAAAGAACTTTTAACATTTTGAACGGATGTGGTAATTTTCTGCGATACCTTAAGTCTCTATTCTACTTCATTTTATTTTAAATATGCCACCTGCATCTCTTGATTAAGCTACTTACGATTTTTACATTCAAAAATTTAGAACTTTTGGCGTGAGTATTCATTACAATACATTGAATCTCTCTTTTCATTTAACTGTTTTTTTTTCTCTCTATTTCAAATTTATTTCGGCGACCCATACATTTTTCTCCACTTAGCAATGATTTTCAGAACAATATTTTTCATCAAAAAAAAAAAAAAAAAACTCTAATTTGAATTCCGAAACTTTGAATTCAAATTATGTTTTTCGCAATCACGAGTTGCGACAAGACTCTACTGGTTAGAGTTATTGTTTCTAGAAATGGCTCCTTCGCCCAAGCATGTTCCTCCTCCTGGGTGCTTACGTGTATAGAGTTGTGTGCGTGTGTGTGTTGGCTTACGTGTGTGCACGTAGGCGTGTGTATGTGTGTAAAGTCGTGCGCGCGTAGGTGACTGTGTATGCGCATGCGTGTGTAGGACATGGACGCCACCGCCCAGCAGAAGTGGATTCCGGTTGACAGTGCTCAGGACCAGCCGCGCCGCCGCCGGTGGACGGTGGTGCTGCAGGCCTGGCCCAAGCTGAAAAAGGAACCGGAACATCAAGGACTGTGAAGTGAGAACAATAAGCAATCGTGATTGCTCAAAAAAAAAAAAAAAAAAAAAAAAAAAGATATAGGAATGTTTCGGCGAACCCTATCCTATGGGCTGTACTAATGAAGCTGTCCTATTTATTTATGTCTTTTTTCTTCTTTTAACTGAAGAACCATGAAGCATAGTACTGTATGACCAGGGCCGCCGAGGGACAAGGCGTGCACCATGTTAATTTTGTCGCCTTTCCTCCCTCCCACTATGCTAATTTTACTCTATGCACAATACTTTAATTTGAGAAGAGCCCATAGTTTCCGACAAGGCAGACATACCCATTCTGCGGCCTAGTGAAGAGTGTACTGTACTGAATACTTTTTTTTTGGTTAATAAAAATGTTTGAAGCGTACATTTCTGCGACTCTTAATAAAAGAGAATCATGGATGTTCCCAAACTGTATTTTAAAATTACATTTTCTATTCAAATTTTACAGAAAAAATACTTTTTGTCGCTATTATTTCAATTGTACATTTATAATTACTATTTTAATTTTTTAAAACAACGAACAGTTTCCCTTTCTCTTTGTTCGTTTTCTTCGCTAAAATGAAATTGGCGGTCCCACTTCTGAAAAACTGGGGGTGTAGCACCCCCCCCCCTTTTTTTTTTGGCGACGGCCCTGAGAGTACGTGAAAAAAGTATTATTGATGCATCTATTTCTTGTTGAATAAGTTTAAATATTTTTTCTTTCCAAACTTTAAAAATTTCATGTTCTAAAGAAGAAAAAAAGTTCTGGAAAAAAAATCCCCCCCCTCCCAAAAATTTTGATGGCGCAACTTGCGCCATAACCCCCCCCCCCCCCTGTGGGCACCCCTGAATCACAAATGATGAAATGCCATTCTGTGTTGCTATTTACAGAGCAAAATATTTAATTCGCATCTTTACTCACTTGTATTGGCAGCAATATGGTTGACAGCAAGCTTAGAGCGCAATTTTAATTCGCTTCTTGATTATCATAACGTGGAAACGTGGTACAAAGATGCGCCAAAGAGCAACATTTGTGACGACATCAAGACCACGCCTTGTTTGATTATTAGAAGTTATTAATTTATTACTTTTGTTGGTGAACTTTGTTTCGTTTTGTAAGTTAAAATTGCCCAAAGGATATGAGAAAAACGAAATATCGGATTGGATATGATTGAAATCAGAAAAAAAAAAAAAAAAAAAATGTCTACTTTCATTTAATTGCAACTAATTCGGAAAATATTCTTTACAGCAAAATCTATATACATAAGAGCGACGGTCTTTCTTTATTTGTTTGTACCCGATGGCGAGAAGCCCTCATAGCATCTTCAGCTCTGAAACTTGGCACAAAATAGTACCGCATGTTACTCTACTTAGCAAATTAGCTGATATAGGAATAGGAGGGAAAACTTTCATTTGAGTAAAAAACTGGCTGACCGGAAGGAAACAAAGGGTAGTTGTAAGGGGAAATTATTCTAATTGGAGTGAGGTTTTAAGCGGGGTTCCTCAAGGATCAGTGTTAGGGCCTGTTTTGTTCATTGCTTTTATGAACGAAATTCACAAAAATATTTCTGGGAACATGAACTGTTTTGCTGATGATGTCAAAGTTATGGGAACTGTAGAAAATGAACAAGCAAATCAGCTGCAAGAGGATCTAGATCATATTACAGAGTGGGCTGATAAATGGGGTATATCTGTTAATGTTGGTAAATGTCAAGTGCTACATTTAGGGCATGGAAATAAGTGTACAAGTTATTATGTGTAAGGTTCAGTCATTAGTCAGGCAAAGTTACTGATCTGGGGGTCTTAATAAGTCAGGATTTAAAGTTTAGCTCACAATGCAGCATTGCTAGTAACAAAGCCAATAAGATGCTTGGGTTTATCAATAGATCTATTTCAAACAAATGTAAAGAAGTTCTTCTGCCCTTATATAGAAGTTTGGTAAGACCTCATTTGGAGTATGATATTCAGTTTTGGTCTCCTTATCTTAAGAAATATATTAATGTATTGGAAAAGGTTCAAAAGCTGGCTACTAGGCTAATAAATGGACTTTCTCACTTAGACTATGATTCCAGGCTTAGAAGGCTAAAAATGTACAGTCTTGAGCAAAGAGACCGAGGGGATATGATTCAGTTGTTTAAATTTTTTAAAATGAAAGATATTACGGGGCTGAAGTTTAGCACTGAAGACAGGACAAGGGGTCATTGTTTTAAGCTATTTAAATCTCATGCTAACATGGATATTAGGAAAAATTATTATTTTAGAGGGTAGTGGAACCTTGGAACAGCTTACCGAAAGAGGTGGTAATGAGCAAGGGAGTAGATAGTTTTAAGAGGGCCATTGATCTTCACTGGGGATTGTAAATTGACTAAGACCAGTCTAGCTGGGCCCAGAGCCTGCTGCTGGTCATCACTTTTGTATTTGTATTTGTAAAATTCAAACGTACCCCGGGGGCGTGCACCTTGAACCCGAATTTCTTAATTTCTAGTTAGTTTTTTCTTAATTAAATGTTTTATGTGATTTTTAACCCTTTTTAGTGTTTAATTCGTCACAGATCCCCAACAATCGCGCCAGCAAAATATTTTTTGTACCTTAGTGCAGGGAATTTAATTTCAAAAAAGACGACTGAAAAATTTTTGAAGACGGACCGATTTTTGAGTTTTTATGAATTTTTGAAAAAAAAAAAACCCCTTTATTTTGCGTTTTTCCCCAGGTTTAACTTTTTTCTAAACCCATTCCCCAAAAAGTATTAGATGTTTCTTTCTTAAAATTTAGTATGTTAGTAGTCAAAACATGTGTCCCTCTTCAGTTTTTTTTTTTTTTTTTTTTTCAAGAATATGCAATAGCTTAAAAAAAAAAAAATTATGAAATTTTGAAAAAAAAACTTTATTTTTCGCTTTTTCCTAGGTTTAATTCTTTCTAAACCCATCGTACAAACTGTATGAGAACTTTCTTTCTGAAAATTTAGTATGTAGTAGACAAGACATTTCACCTTCTTCGAAATTTTTTTTTTTTTTTTTCAAAAAGATGCAATAGTTTTTTTTTTTTTTTACAATTTTTTTTGCAAACTACGGGGTAAAAAGAGAGAGGCTTTTTTGCGCTATTAATTAAACGAATAAAGCGCAGTTTTTTGAATGATCTTTGTTTGCAATTTTGGCGTAAAACGGTGAATGACACAAAACGTAACCAGAGCCGGACTAATACTCCGTCCGTCCGTGCCCCGGCACGGAGTAAAAAATTTGAGGGGCGCAAAATTGCCAAATCAAAATAAGAAAAAAATTTGCTACCGAGCGACTGGAAAAAAAAACTAAGTTCTTTGAAAATAATTCTGGTGCCATCCACATTTAAAGAGGGCGCTCGCGATATCCCTTGATCTATTCTATAATCGTAGCACAGTGGGGCATTTGAGCCAAAAAGCTGGCCATAAATCAAATTTTCCAAATATAATGATTATTCTGCTAGTTTTTCACTAAAAAATGGTTGCTAATAATAAACTCGGGCAAGTTATATGTATACTCTTAATTTTGCTTGCTCAAACGCAACCCATAAAAGTTATACCGATTATTAACTGGCTTAGATATGTAAAAGGAAACCAAACAATTTAACAGTGTTGAAGTACATATTTACTAACTGTTAAAAAGACATTCGACACAGTGAAATGTACAAAAAATTAAAGCAGAGCAAATTAATTATAGTTTTGCTGTTTTACACGTACATGGAATGATGGTGATGAAAGTCTACAAACTTTTGTCATCAGTATCACTATCTTCAAAACAAAAAGATTTTAAAATTTTTATGGGTTCCTTCGATATCATTTGCCTTTTTCTCTTCATGTTAGATGATCTAACGCTACTCAAATATGGATCAGAAGTTAACAAGAGTCTATTTAAAACGTCTTCGTTACAATCCTTTCTGGAAATTTTTCTGGTGAATTTTTCTCTGTACTGCCGAAAATGCTTGTTTCTGGCTTCTGCGGCCTCTTCGGACAACTGACCGATTGGTAACAAGGCATGCGATATAATACTCGGAGCATGAACTAGTATCTTGTGGACTGTTGGTGACATAGGTTGCCAGGCATACAAATTTACATAATACTTCGCAGTATCCATGGTATACATGCCAAATTGCTCCACATTTATGTCGAAACCCGAAGATATCACCTCCAATATTATTTTAAATCGGAGAATTAGTTCTAAATCTATCCCTGTAATGGCAGCTGCTTCATTCACGTCACCAAAAAATCTACGAGACGTGTTTCCATAGCCAACTTTAGGTACGTCAACCAGCAATCCCATTTTATTCTTGAATTCTTTTTGAATTATCACTTTGGCTGCCTTAATTTGATCTTTTTCATTTTGCTTTGTAATACGACCTTTGAATACTCCTGCTTTTATCTTATATGATAAATGTAATAAAAATTCGAAAAACCGAATCCTAGCGTGTTGAATAGATAGCCCGAATTTAAAAGTCTCTGGATCTTCTGTGCTTTTTGCTGATAAGCCATTAAAGGTTTTTGACGTGCTACCGCATATATAGCAGCGCATAGTAGATGCAGTGTCAGTGACCGCATTACATACTTTGCCGTCCACCATTGTAGGCAGTAACAAATGTTTTATTTTAATTGTTTCACTAACATTTGTTGGAACTAAGTTTTTTGCTTGATTTTCTATATACCAAATCTCTTCGTTTGTGATGTCTTTGTTCTCTTTAATAAACCTTATTCTAATAGGTCTGCAAAATCTAGGTGACGATGGACAAGGATACTGCCAAATAACATTTTTGCCAGACATTAATCTAAGAGGCACAAGAGAATTGAGGAAAATGTGAGCATCAGTGCCATCCTCATTTTCAAATTTTTGTTTGTACTGGCTTTGCTTTGATCCGTCACAACCCCACTTAAAAATCAACACAAAATCTGCAGCTTCTTCATGACTGTATGCTTGGAACACTGGCTCTAAATACATGCACAATCTTATGACTGTGTGATCTACTAAATCTTGCAACTGTAACGTTTTCGGATAACATTCTCGCTTTGCTTTTTGTACATATTTATAACAAGGATAAAAATCTTTGTTAGCCTGCTGTATGACTTCATACTGACTCCTAGACAAATTAGCTTCAACAAATATTGCTAAAGCCTCTTCCGGCGAGTGTTTTTTGATAGTAATGCAACCAGCAGTGACTGCTTTTCGAAACTTTGTTGCTCTGATTGGAGACTTATTTATGTCTTGGATAACTTTTGCCACGTCTGTGTTGCCTATGGCACGATGACTCATTTGAGCAGCATACGTTAATTCATCAACAGCAACATTTTTTCTTAGTTCCGATGTGTTTCGACGCTTCGTTCTTTCACTCGATTCTCCGAAATCCTTACTGGGTCTTCCTAATGGTAAATGACCCGGAACTGAGTAGGTAGGTTACATAACCCCTTCTTTTAACCAATTTTGGTTGTTTTCTAGAAATCGGCTTTCCATTCTATTACATGCCATCCATTTTCGCATGTAAACAATTTTAAAACTGTTAATGGTGTTTTTAACTTCCGACAATTTTTTCGCAAGGGCAGTTAGTAATTTTAGCTAGATTTTTAATTAGTTCTTTAAACTTTCCATCAAAGGACCTTTCTGTACTGCCAATTAACATCTTATGCAGTTGTATTCGACTCATAGATGTAACAGAAGCCTGTGAACCTAAAAACAACCGAAAAAAGAGAAATAAATAAAAATTACAACTACTCTATTGATCGCGTTATTATTTTTTCGGGCAAATTCGGGCAAACTTTTAGTTCAGATTATCAAAATAGAGATTCTGAAGTATCACGGGGTATAATTTTCAATGAGTACAAATGAGTACAACATGTTTAAAAACCTTCACTTTTTTAGGAATTCCAAAAAAAAAAAACAGATTAAATTTTTGTGAAGTTTGACGAACCGTACTAATGTAAAAATAGTAGTTTAAAATAAATAAAAACTGATGAATAATAGTGCACGAACCTTGCTCAACCTCGAGAATAGTAAATTACTTCACTAGAGTTACTTTTGACGTGAAAATAGTACAATGAAGTAACTTCGAGAAACTGTAATGACTCAAACGAAGACAGCCGTATTTCGAAAGCGCTAAGTTCTGACTGCTGGTAAATTCGACTGGTTAGTCTCAGTGCAGAGAGAACACTTCCACGTGATGCCAAATTTATCTACCTTTTCTGAAATTTAAGGTCAATGCTACTCATTGAAGTTTGCATTTTCGACTTTTGGCCAGCTTTTTGGCTCAAATGCCCCTCTGTGCGTAGTCTGCACACAAGTTTGAAGTAAAAAGTGTTTGTCTAAGTTTAACTAATTACAGAAACTTTAAAATCATTTTAAACAAAGGAGAATCATCATGGATCATCATCAGTAGGGGCGCCCCGACCCCGAACTTAAATTTTTGGGAGGGAAGACATTCTCAAATTGCCGAAAGGAGCTCCAGATTTTTCAGAATGATAAAATGCGGATATGCACACATTCGTACTTATACCTAATAAATATTTACATTCAGGCATTTAAATATTTTAATTAGTTCTCCAAATCGGCAGAATCGTCAAGCAAAATTTGCCGAATTATGAATTTTTTGGGAGATCACAATAATTTCCCATCGGAGTGCCCCCACGTCACCAGGAGTTGAGCGGGGTAAACATTTGATTTCAATAATGTAACTAAAGGAAATCCTTCGCAGCTTTAAAGATTTAAAAGAAAAAAAATTGACGAAAAGAATTATGTCTAAAATTTGAGAAGAAACTGCAAATTAAAAAAAGTTTTTTTCGTAATATATCAGTACATCTGTACTGGCAAGAATTAAAATAGTTAATTATGAAAACTTAAAATGTGATCGTTTCTGTTTAGTTGTATTATTCATTTGTAAATTATTTACTTAGTAAAACTAAGAGTCACTGAGATGAGCGTTTCAAGCATTTTTAAAATGAAAAAAAAAAAAAAACATTTCGCGAATTTTATATAAACAGAACAAACAGAAAATTGAAAATCCGATGTAAAAAGATTTTGGGCGATGTTTAATATTTTCGATTACGGCTTGGTAGCGATAATCGCGAAAATAAGTGCTTTTACACTATTCAACGCAAAATAGAAACTCATGGCAAGCTTTAGACTAAAAAATGTATAAATTTATGAATAAGCAAGATAGCGTCTGGGGAACTGATGTTTTTCTCCTTCTGCTTTTTTTTTTTTTTTTACTTTCATTTTTTGTCTTACAATGAAAATCTCAAAGCAAAATGGGGAAAAAAATGTATGAGTCGCCGAAATATGGTTTAGGCAGATGAAAGGTCAAAGTAAAGAGAGAGATAGTGAGATTTAAACGACTATAATGAAAAGTCACACCAGAAGTTGTTAAATGGTTGAAGGGAAAAAACGAAGGTTAAAAAGCAAGAATTCTGTAGGAGATTCATGAGGCACGATAGCTAAAATGAAACAAAATGGAAAAAATGACCATAGTTATCACACAAAAGTGACTGAGGTTGTGAACGCTTGGATTCAAACATGTTAAAATGTAAGGTAAGGGTAAAAATTAAAAATTTTGAAATTGGGGTTTTTAAGACTCTAATTTCGAAATAGTTCTTTGGGAAATCCCTAAAACCTGATCCCTATAGCATCTTCCAAAACAGGGGCGTAGCTAAGGGGGGGGGGTTGGGGACAACCCCCCCCCCCCCCGAAACGTGTCTCAAAAAAAAGAGAGAAAAAGAAAAGATAAGAGAAAGAAAAAAAAAAGAAGAAAAAGAAAAAAATCAAAACTTTTTTCTGAGTAACA